>NW_024609868.1:168758590-169046090 GCF_016920785.2 Ixodes scapularis | reverse complement strand
AGTTCCTGACAGACAATTATATTACCTAACGGTATATAAAAAAATAAAAGAAATGAAAGTTGGGTTTATATAAAAAAATCGACTTCAAACTTGCAAGTCTTTCTAAATTTTGGTTTTTGAGCCAAATGTTCCCCGTTATATGTTTAGCCCGAAAAATTGCAATTCTTCCAAGAAAAGGAGCTTAATCGGGGCTTTACGGTGATGTGAAGTTCATAAAAATATATTGATTAGGTCACACAGCACAGCTTGCTGAACTTCGTCCAATATTGCTGCAGAAAGGCGGTTTTACAAGTAAAATAAAAACATTAAACATATTATGACCTAGCCACTTACCATAACTTAGCATAACTTGCGCCGTTTGCATCTTGTTTTATTAGAGAAATTTACAGGGAGTTACTAAAACTTTCACAGGCGTTAATTATAAGTTAGTGTATTTTTCTGAGTCACATGTATTACTAGGCGACAAGTGAACAAAAACCAAAATGTTAGCTCCTATAGCGGCCATACAAACAAATTATTACATTTTTTGTTTATTTTACTTTATGAATCACTGCAACAGGTAGCTAGAGAAAAACAATTAGATAAAATAAAAGGTAGGCTTCTTTGGCAAATCGCCCTCGAATTCGCGAAATGTTTGAAATAGTCCTTGCTTCACGAGAGATACTGTCCTTTCTCTTTGGCACACAACATCGAATCTGTTATCATTAGAAGGAGTATACACTAAGCATTTTAAAAATACTAAATAGGTTAGGACACCTCATATAGGTCACAAGGAAGAGCTGTTATACTTTCACAAATATCGACCTAAAATGTCATATTGAGAAATTTTCTAAAATAAATTTCCTAGAGATAATCGCGTTACAATTATTTTTCAGAGAATAAGTGTGTGACAGGTATCTATTAAAAAAATAATACGCGCAAGTTTTTAATTGGTGTATTTTAGCGAGTAAATTGATGTATCGACAAAACAGTCAAACAAAATCAAAATTCAAGCTGTTATAGCTGGGATACAAACGAAATATTACATTTTATATTTATATTACATTATAAAGCACTGAAATAGCTAGCCAGAAAAAAAAAACAGCCAAATAAAAGGTTGTTTTTATTTAGAAAATCGACCTCCAATTTGTCAATATTTTGAAATGGTCTTGTTTACGAGAATGCACTGCGTTTTTTTCTTTTATACACAACGCTAAATTTGTTATCAACATATACTCTTACCTTTTTGAAAATACTAAATATGTTGTGATATCTCAAATAGGTCACACGGAAGAATCGACAAAACTTTGACAAACATTGTCACAGGGACACACTTTGACAATATTCAAAACAAAAGTGAAGATAAATAATCACAATAAAATGATTGGCCGTTAATAATCCCTATTCTGAGAGTGGCCCTAAAAAGTTAGAATGCAATTCCAGAGAAGAGCAAAAAGTAGAAAGGAGAGAAACATAGCACCTCCGATAGGCGAGAGAAAGGTGAGTTTGCACCTCGGCTGCTTAAAATGTCCATAAATTAGAGAAAAACAATCGTCCGAACTTGCAGCTTGCACTCCCTGTCACAGAAGGGTTTTTCCCAAAACATATATTCTATTCATCAAAATTAAAAATTCGACCCTAAATCCGTGCCTGAGTTGAGATGAAACCACCCTTACACAGTTCTCTCTCAAATTCTCTACCAGACTGTATCACAAAATCAACGTAGCTCGTAACCCGCCGTAACGTGTCATACTACACACTTAAAATTTTTACACCCTTATTCGTGTAAATGGCTCGTCCTCTGGCTAACGCCTTTATTCGTGTAAGGGTGTTAGCCGCCGGAGGTGGTGAAAATCGTGTTAACTGCTAACACCCTAAAAACAATATGGCGGCCAGTATGCGACAGGGCGATACGAGCCTGGCGAGCCGTACGCGGCTTCTCGCCGGAGCAAGAGCATACGGCTCGCACGCTCGTTTGGTGTCATCTGTAGGCGCAAAAAACTTTCCAAACATCTCTATGTCCAAGCGCCAACACCGCAAATAATACGAGTAAGGCCGAAACCGCTGGAGACTGAACAGCCGAGACTGTCGCCGAAGTCTCGCTCGGCCTGCTCAATGCCGGTCGCATTATCATCGCATCAGAAGCGCTTGTAAAGAAGGGATAGCTTTACAAAACACTGACAGGCTGGCTTTATTGAACAAAACGCCCACTTGCCGTGGACAAGTTGACAACGAATCGCTCAGACACCCTCTGTCGACAGCGGCTAGGAGGTATCGCACTCGCGCTCCGTGTGGCTCTCGATTAACTATTGCCTGTGCTCACCTCTGTTACGTGCGTTATCCACTCATGAACGTTTGTGCGTGAACAGCGGCATTCAGCACCTAGAACACGCGCTGGGGAAGCCGCCTAACCTCCTTTTGTTGCAATCAGGCAGCATAACACGGCCAACACGGCGACACAGCTGCCAGCGGAACCGAACAACTCGGAGCGATCAACACGACGGATGGACTAATGGCATCCAGCCCTCTAATAGTTATAGATCATCAACCGCCACACTTTTCAAATTGGGCGGCGACAACCCCCATCTAGCGACGAAAACAAAAAGTGATAAACATTTGAAAAAAGAAAACAGCAGTTTTTTCGCTGCCCACCGCGCGGTTACATTCACTCACGACTTCGACATACACACAACACTGTACAGTACATACACACGCGCATACAAGCACTGAACAACTGCACAACACACAACAAATAGTACATACAACCTACTAATACAAACCGACAACTGCCCCGAGCGGTATATATGCCCTCCTATTTCGCGCATCGGTTAGCCCAGTGACCACGCTAGTCTTAATCAAGATATGAAAAGATTAGGCCAATTTTATTTTTCAATAATATTTTTTCTGCATTTGTCTTAGGTAGGTACACATATCCCTTAATAACTTCTTACAGCATAATGTATTATAATGATACGCGCCTAACTTCTAGTAACTCAACGTGAGTGACGAGAAAAAAAAATCGCGTGAATTCTGTCTGGCAACCACACTCGCGGCGTGGTTGCTATGGCGACGCTGTCGGTACGCCCGCCGGCAGCCGTCCAGCTGGTTCGGCCGTTCGGCTGGTTCGGCTACGGCCGAGTGCGCGAGTCCACGGTGAACGCCGCGAACGCAATCGAGAAAACAAAGCGTCGACTACTGAAGCTGTACGTAATCGAGTTTCCGCCCGTTCGCTACCGAATTCTTCGTAGTCTTCTTCCGCCCGTTCGAAAGGGAACAGCCTACCAGTACGATTACCGCCGTGGCTTCAGTGGCTTCATCTTCGGAGGGAAGCTAAACGCGGGTGCATCAGGCAGCGCAACGTGGCGCGGTCCACGCACAAAGTCGGTAAGTAAACAAAACACTCAATGCCGTTCCATTTTTTTTTTTTTTTTTTTTTTACGGGGGCGCGCGGTGTTTCTGGGCGGCTCAAGGTATGGGAAAGCAACCGGAAAAATCGGCGCCTGATCGACCATGGGGTGAAAATTTCAAGGCGTATCGTACGCAAACGACAGCGTTTGCCAGCGGAAGACTCGGTCGTCCGTGGCGAACGCATTTTTAGTATTTTTAAGGATGTTCTAGCTGCAAAAGAAAGGAGCGCCTTAAAATTACACAAGGTAAAATACACTGCTGAGGAAACGACGCCCCTTTGCGTGCAGGCGCCGATTTTTCCGGCAGAGTTTAGCGCGCTGTGAAATGCAGTGTGCATTTAGGGAGAGTTTTGGCATAATATAATGTTGCTCATTGGAAATAAAAAAAGAAATGCTGGCATCATATATTTACACACTCTTAGTCATTTTTGGAATCTTAAGTACCCTTTTTGTGGCAGGTATTGGACGCCAGCACATTTTACGTAGGAACGAAGAGTGGAATCCGGCCAATTCCCTTCCACATTAACATCAAATGAGTGCTGTGAAAGCAAAGAAGAAAGTGAGGGTGAAACAGTTCCTGCAGTAGTAAGTGCCAGAAACAAGAAAAGTGCCCCGAAGTGGAAAATATACTCCCTTGAAAAGGATCCAAAAGAAATAGAGGTTATCAGGTATACCGCCGAGCGTCACAGACCTGGACACTCCATTTCAGTTTTTTAAATGCCCATGCCCTGATGAGCTGTTTACAGCGATATTTGAGGGGACCATCCTGTATTGAACTCAATGCCACCATGAACACCATTTTCGGGTTCTGGTCACACCTCCACGCAGGATGTCCTGCTTCAGATCAAGGAGGATATCCTTGACAGAATCTCCTGTACGACAACGCGGGCGGTCCTGGCCCTGGATATAAAGGGCGCCTTTGACAACGTCAGTCACACGCTGGTGTTCGAGAACTTGGCCTCAACTGGGTGCGGGCCCCGGATGTATGATTATGTGCGGGACTTCCTGAGCAACTGGATGGCCACCATCGGAATCGAGTCCATCCGCACAAGCACCATCCCGATACCGAGCAAGGGCAACCGGCAAGGCTCGGTCCTGTCACCCACCTTGTTACCTGGCGATGTGCAAGCCGCCTCCTCTACTGGAACGGATTCCCCGGATGAAGCATACACTCTATGCCACTCTATGTGGACGACCTGACGATTTGGGCTACGTCGGGATCGGACAGCGGGAGGCAAGACTTCCTCGAAGAAGTCATTGAGACGGTGCAGAACTACCTCGAGGCCGGCAACCTCCAGCGCGCCCCCGATAAGTCTCAGCTGTTGCTCCTCCGCGCAGGCAAGCCAATTCCCGAAGAAGAAGAAGGCAGACATCCGCCTCACATTAAAGGATGGTACCCCCGTGCCGGTGGTGAAGCGGGTTCGGATACTGGGGCCTTCACCTCCAGCGGGACGGCGAAGCCAAGTACACGGTCGACCGACTCGTCAAGACAACCACGCAAGTCATGCGCATGGTGAGAAGGATAACGAGTCACAGACACGGGCTCTAGGAGTCGGACCTGATCCGGCTGACCCAACCACTCGTCGTGAGCCACATCGCCTGTGCAAATCCGTATCTCAACCTGACCTGCTGTCGAGAGGTAAGGGCAAGATGGACGTGATTATTCGCAAGGGGTACTAGCTGGCACTGGGGGTGCCGCCGTACGCGTCGAACGCCAAGCTCCGGCGGCTAAGTGTAAACAACACCTTCCAGGAACTCATCAACATGCACCTAGCCAGTCAGTGGGAGCACCTGGCCCTCACACTGAGTGGGCGGCATGCCCCGAGCTCGCTCGACATCCCCATCCCCGCATCGCAATGCGAGGCTATCCAGCTGCTGCTGGCCCTTTGGGACAAGATCCAGGTGGCACCAATCCCGTGAAAGCTGAACCCATCTTTGCATCCAGGTCGCTGGATGGCTCCCGGTCCCTTGATTCCGCTTGGTCCCGTCGTGTAGCATAGGGCCCCTGGTAGCGATCGGTTGCTAGCCCAGCATTTAAGCATACTCCAGCCTTTTTGTATGTAAAGCAAAACAATTACTGCAACTGAATACTTCTTACCTGACAATAATCGTAGTTTGCACTGCTCAATGCCCTTCTGTTTTATCTAAAATACCGCAACTAAGTACTCCGAGTACCGGTCGGAGCTCTGCGGTGCCAGGTGAAGTATCTGCTTATAAAAAAGTGTCTGCCCAAAAGCTTGCTTCGGTACCACGAGCTGCAACAGGAAGCCTGATGCAGAGGCTTTAAGAGCAAGCTCCATGCTTTGAATGTTGCTAAGCATATGCGCTTGTGCAGTGCAACTGTCGTTCAGGACAACGTGCTCATTCTTGGCATTTCAGTTTCACTTGCACTTAAAGGGATGTTGAACCGAAATCTGGATTCCATAAAACACGGCGGCAAAAGCGTGTAACAAGATGCTACAAACACCAAAACATCACTCATACAGCGATATTTCGAATGGATGACCTTACTTTTAAAAATAGGAGGCACATTTGACAGATTTGTTTGTCTTGTTTCTCCGAGAAGGAAAGGGAACGACCTCCCGTCTTCTCCGCCTCGCCGCCTTGAGGGGGCGAAGCAGAGAGGAGAAAACGAGATATCTTGACGTCACGCGCCTCATCGGCCTCGTTCAATCTCAACCTCCTTCTCCAAAAATACGGCCGTCCATTCGAGATATCGCCTTGTGACTACGAGTAGTGTTTTAGGGATTGTAGCGTCCCGCCTACGGCTTCTGCATCGTTTTCTGAAATCCAAATTTCGGTTCACCAGCCCTTTAAAGGGAAACGGAGTAAGGCAGCGATGGGATGATTTCTTGTGTCAGCCGGAGTTGCCTACCATTACCACTGTAGGGCAGCAAAGGCTACAGGCATGCAAGAGCGACTTTGAGAAGCGCTTTCGCAGAACAAGAGCTTGCGATAGAGCGTGTACTAGCTCGCATTTGTCGCCTTCGACCGCGCTGTCACCCTGGCAAGCCTTCGGCAACACCTTCAGAATGCCCGCATTCTTCAAGAAAGCCACAATGTTATGAATATACCACAACAATGCCTGGCTTTTATTTTTTTCTAAAAAAGAGCATTTATGAAACTTTGAAAATGCAGCAGTGCACGCTCATTACCTTCGGTACTGCTTAGTACGTGCTCACTCACGCTCACCTTATCCAGGCTGAAAAGCTTGTGCTCGGACGGGGCGTATTGAACACTGGAGGTGTCTTTTGACTGAAGTAATATACAAAGTATGAACAGGAGTGATAAAGAAACACAACATTTAATGCCGGTCATCTCCACTTTTAAAAAGTATCTCAACGTGAGATTAATTTGACATTTCGTAGCAAGGGTGATGAATTCCAGACAGGGTGACACAAACCGTTTTGATAAAAACGTAAAAACAAAATGTAACTACTCCATACAGGTGCCTAATAGTTTGATGACTAGGAAACAACACGGAGGACTAGAGAAATGTGATGAATATAAATGAATAAAGCTGGTCATGAATTGAAGCATACTTAGGTATGTGAGCCACACAACTTGCAGCTGCCATCTCAAGAAAAACAAACAAAGCCTTTAATGATTTCGAAAATCGGAACAATCCTGGCAGGAGTTTCACAGACTTTGGCGATTGCACTATGTGATCAGCAATCAGGCTACAGGTGTTTTCTTGATTGTATTAATCACCTTGATTGCAACTGGCCGTAGCTGTGAGTAGATTAGAATAAGACAAAGCCTCTCAAGAAGGCAGCTTGTATTGTACGTCTTCTGGCCATGGGCGAAGCCGAAAAGCCAGTAGGCCACCATGACCACAGTAAAGCCTTCGAAAAGCCAAATGGTTCCCTCCTGCATATTAAAGCAGAATTGATTCAGTCAGACAATAATAAAGGCCGCACTGATGAGTATGATTTTAAGCATGAAATGCTTTTAGCTCCTGGCCACCAAACTGATGACATATCTTTTCGGGAACTAATGCCAAAAATCACTTCAAAACATCCCAGGTTTCGAAGTTGACTTTTGCGTTGGTTTTTTTCTTTGAAACCTACTGGGTCTCTAAGTCAGTTTTGGATCAGAA
This sequence comes from Ixodes scapularis, assembly GCF_016920785.2. NCBI lineage: Eukaryota > Metazoa > Arthropoda > Arachnida > Ixodida > Ixodidae > Ixodes > Ixodes scapularis. The sequence continues at coordinate 169,038,605 of NW_024609868.1, read as the reverse complement.
ACGTGTACACTAGCAGGGTTCAAAATTTGCTGTCAAAATTTTGTTTCCTTGAGACAAGGAAAACAAAAAGGAACATACACACCACCGTCTCAAAACCAGCACAGCATACAGCTGTCATTTATTTCCACAAGTCATCTTCCTTGTCATCCCACACGCTACACATGCTATGGAACCTATTCCTATACACACTATGAAACCTATTAATTCCGAACTACAGCTTTAAAAAAATTATCCAACATTCAAATTACTTTTTTGTATGACATCTCACTACCGAATTCTAAACCAAGAGCGCATCATTCGTTTAAACCGTTTGAAGCAATCGCCTGACGAGGAGCCCGTTGTCGTCACGCTTTGACGGCGCACTTTAGTTCACCTTTCTGCCGCCGTTTTGGGGGGGGGGTCTCAGGCATTGTCCCCGCGCAAATATTACCACAACTGTTTAATTGATTGGTGCGGCACACAAACTTCTGTTCGGGCTGGAACTTAATCAACAGTGTCTGAGATGAGCCCGACGCCCATTTCAGACATCAAATAAAATTTCGAAATTGCTTTTATAATCTCTTTAAGAGTTTGAATGCAGGCGTCTGGAATTCGCAAAATTTAGTGGCCGCGATTATGTCCTCTGTGACCGATTTGCAAAAATAAATGGTTTTACAGTAATGATCCAGATTGTGATTTATTGGGAATTAACCAGTGCTGCTAATAACATGCTCTGTATTGTCCGCTCTGCTGGTGTTTTTTCTGCCGTCATTGCATCCACGCAACTTGAAAGTGCACTGCTTTATGCGACAGGTGGCACGCACACACCGTGGCACTCCACTTCATAGCGTGGCATGTGGTGGCAGCAAAAGGCTCTGCCAAAAACATGCTAAGCACAGCATTTGTGGCGGCAGAAAAGATACAAGGCTATTATCTTGTTCCCGAGAGTATAGTATGTTGCAGGTTAAGACGGTACGATGAGGGGAAGAAGCTCCGTCTACACTCTTTCCACTTTAGCATAAAGGATGCTATAGAGAAAAGAAGGAAACCGCCAATCGTGGCAAGCAAACCCTTTTTGGACTGGCAGAAGTGATGGGAGACGCCAGGCAGTGTAAAAAAAGGGGAAGGGGGTGGACTGCAAACGTGTTTACCAGTAATAAAAAGGGGGAAGAGTGAAAGGAGGTATTCTTCTGTAGATTCCTCTTTCTCCCGGAGCTGTGAATGTGCCATGGCCGGACTGGGCTCAACTCAATGCCCCAAATCATATTTAAAAAAAAAAATTATTGCCGGCAGAGTTTTGCGGACTCCTAAAATGCCTTTACGGAGAGGTTCCACAAACCCTCTTTCCAGAACCGTTGGCCTAGATTGCGGGCATGGGCATCTGCAGTACGTTTTGCAGGAAAAGGAGGGGGAGGGGGGCAAACCTTGTTTTCTTTCAAAGTTATAGGTTTGAAAGCTACACCCCTTCAGAATAATCCCCCCCCCCCCCCCTTTTCCGCCACTTTGCTGACGCCCATGATTGTGGGCACCTCATCACTTACAAAATGTTTCCTAGGACCCATGTGTAGAAAGTAGGAGCCACCATTCAAGCCCCTGTCATGACTACAGTGCAGACATATCACAATAGCAGGGAAGAACAATAAATAATAATGGACAGTCTGACCGGAAACAATATTGGTACAGTTTCAGACTCGCCACTCAGCTTGCCAGCTGAGCCAGGCTAGAAAAACGAAATTGGCAAAGTGAATGAGTTGCGAGTATAAAGATGCAACAACAAAACCCTACTGGAGTTCTTAGAAAATGTTGGGGCCTTCTTGTCAATGGAAAAGGCACTCAGTAATTAAATCCAATACTCTTTCGGATAGTGAGATTGATATCGTGGTAAGGTGGGTGCTTGTCCCAAGCTCTTGTTTTAGCACCAGTGGGTGTCAAGTTACACACAGCCAGAAAACAAATCAGCATAGCCAAACGAAGCACAGGACAATTGCATCCGTAAAATAGCCGATGTTCCATATTTCAATTAGTTTTTGATCTCACTCTGCGCAGCACACAATTCATAGCAGACGATTGTCCCTTTTTGGCTCTGTTCGCAGAGCCAAAAAGGGACAATCGACGAACAAGTCTGTTCGTCAAACGACGAACAGACTTGCCAGTCTGTTCGTTGTTTTGTTTCTGTCAGAGAATGATACCTACCTAGTAGCAAACAAACTCATTATTATTCCCTCATGTTAGCAGACGATGCGTCTGGTAGCGGTATTTTATAGCGAGTTCGCTTCACACGCACTGGCACCGTTCGAGTTCTCTCCCAAAATGCATCGCACTCGCAGAGTGTTGCACTGAGAACTGGACGAATTCGCCAAATGCACCAAGTGCGGAAGACTGATCCTGCCGCCATCTATGTTGTAGAAAGAATACCAACCTCAAACCGAAACTGGCGCCTTGCTGTTCGGAGTGATGGGTGGGAATGCGAGAGTACAGTCGCTACCAACGTTTATTTACAAACGTTGGTCGCTGCAGCCTGTAGTTTATAGTTGCGATGACTTCAAGCAACTCGGCTGTCATAGGGATAGTTACAGACGGCGTAAATTTCCGCAACCAGCTGTCTACAAAGCAGCTGGTTGCGATCTTTCAATTCTCATAACCGTTTACACTGAAGAAAATGGATGATGCTGTCCGAGCAGAAGCTTGATCCATTTCAGCATGGCATTATGCGTGGACCACTGAAAGGGTACGCCTTAAAACTAGTCTGCTGGAATACCCAGCAAAACTTTTCGATTTCGATCGTCATTACAGGTGGATCAGATATTAGCTTTGGTGAGGGCGTCGAGAACGAGAGCTTTCTCGAACAAAATATGACGGGGCAAGTTAGCTGAAGTAGGTAAATGTTAAACATGATGATGTTGCCCAAGCCTCGGGTAAGATCACTAAATTTAGCTTTCTCTGATGCTTATTGGGCAGTCAAAGTTTCTGCTGGGGCAGTTTTGTCGACAAATGTTCAATTTTTCACCCGCACAAGTTGGTGATAAATATCTCGGGGGGCCGCTGATGCATTTGTTCTGAGCATTTCCTTACACACTGGTATATTTCAGCGTTTTTACGGCAACAGAGTGACTTAAAACCTCCAAATAAAGCACGGTTTGTCAACTGCTTCCTTCATGAAATAGGAGACGCTCACAGTTCAAGCTCGCGTTTGATTCCGTTGCCCGCGGGACGCAATTTCTATCAGGAAATCTACTTTTTTTCCTTTCAGTTCTGCGACACATCGTAGCAGACAAACTTTCGTCATCTGCTCCAGCACCTTGCCGGCCTAGCCGGAGCGAGGCACGACGGGATTGCATTTTGGCGCAATCTCGATTTTCTCGGTGCAGCGAGTGCATGCACGCGTGGGGTGTCAGCAATGAAACGAACTCGGAGAGTGCAACCACTTGTGGAGTGCCGGCTGAAACTAACCCGCTCCACGCTACGGGTGCCGTGAAACGAACTCGCTAATACTTCTTCAGTGTAAGCCGGTTGAGACCTCAATGACCAAAATCGGGCTCTCGGTGAGATGGAATGGCAAACTGAGAATGATTTCATGACCAGGGGCCAAACAAATAACAGGTGCATTGTATGGTGAGAGTATTAGCACCGAGAAGTTTGGGAGGCGACCTTTTACAGCGAGCCGGGGTGACGTCCTGCTGAGGACAAAATTTACCCCCTCACTCGCCCTACAAAGGCCGAGACGGCGTTGGCTGTCGGCATATTACTTTCGTTGTTTTTTTTGGTTTTTTTGTGCGCATTTTACGTAGGAAATGCGAATTATTATGTGCGGCCTTATTGAGGTATGGTCTGTAGCTGCAGGCGAAACTTCAACCAACATTCCGAGCATGGTTTCCAGGGCAGACAGTGCATGAATCACAGATGGTATATGAAAAGGAAGAAATGCCACCACACTTGCAGGAGCATTGCAGTATATTTACATCTCGCACAATCAACGCTGCTGATGATTTGAATAAATTAAGAGGTTTTTTTCAACTTTGTTTCTAAACAAAAACGTCTCAGCGAAAAAGCTGCACTCTGTTCGAGCAACATGTTAAATATATTCTGGGCCATGGGGAGAAAATTACAAGTGAGACCGCCCAAAGGCCTTTGACTTAGATGCCATTTGTATGCCCGCAAAGCGGGGTCTGATGTTTTTCTAAAGCGCGAGACAAATGGACGGCAGAATCGTCCGATCCGACAGTCCGAACGCCGCTCCGAATTGAGACACACGCACACGCTTCCGACCTTGCAAGCGACACAACAATCCGTTCGGCTCCGCCCAGGAGATCCAACTTCCAAGCACTCCAGCGGAGGTCCGCGTTCATAGATCTCTGGTCCCAGATTGATGGTCTAGCTCGCACGAGCGAAGCTAGGAGCTCGTTCTTGTTAGCGCGTGCATTCTTTGCCGGGGCCATCTTTCTCGAATGAATCAGCGGGATCTACGCGTCCGGCTTCTCGTCGCCCGTCCCGTTTTCTTATTCGTCCCGACAGACCAAGTATGTCATCATGACGTTCGCGCTAGCTGTGCTGTCATTGGCTGGACGCATCCGACAATCCGTCCGCCGTGCGAAACTATCTGGTGCGTTTGACGCATGTCGGATCGCCGATCTGACGCCTGAAGCGACCAAATTTTTCGGATCAGGCAGTCGTACTGTCGGATCGGACGTCGGATCGGATGGATTTTTCGCGCATGTGTCTCGTGCTTAACTCATGAATCTGCAAAGAACAGAATTTCAGTGTCTGAAACACTTACACCGCCGCTTCCACAACCCCTTGCACAACCGCCTTATATCGTGTGGAGGGGGCGGGGGGGTTCATCGACGGAGTTGCCTCCACCGATAGCTTTCCATACTTATAACCCAATTATAAGGGTAAACGTGACAAACACGGTTGGAAAAGCTATGAAAATTCTGTCGGCATAAGTCTCACCCAGCACCTTGTACACCGGGTAAACGAAGCCCCGCTTCTCTACGTGCCTACAGCTCACAACGGCCGATGTTGACGGTGCCTTTCCCATCCTTAGTCTGACTGTCCATGCTCTTTTTAATCTCGAAGTTTTCGGGTGGTAGAATATGATACCAGCTTCTTTTTGGAAATTGCATTGCAGCGCTGAACAGTAGGTCAGCATGATCACAAACCTCCGATCGTGAGGAAACGGGCGCAGGGAAGCCAGCTAGATGCCAGCTAGATGCCAGAACGCGAAGCGGAGTCCGTCACCAGACGTCACGGTACACCTCACCCAATCAAGACGTGGCGACCGCAGCGACACTTGTGTTTGCTCTGAAGACTAATAGTACGCCGTGCAAGCAATACCATTGATCTCCACGACAATTTGCTGGATCGCGTGTCTCCGCTTGGTCGTTGCAGCTCAGGTGCGGCCACCGGATGGCCACCTTGGGACAAAGATTATCAGTCAACCTTTTGGAGCGTCGTGGAGGCTGGGCGGCAGTAAGCTGAAGACATGTTTTCTGCTCGTTCGTTGTCATTTACCGAAGAAGTTTGTTAAAACCCCGAACGGTGAGAATTGTGTTTGAGAACACGTGGAAATTTTTACGAAAGCTCAGCACCGCAAGAAAAAGGGGCAACTCGTCTAACGCAAATCTTACCGTTCTGGCGGCATGATCAAAGCTTCCTTGGCATGCCAAAGTGCTGCATCTTTGTCTTCGCACGCTTGAATACCGATCAAGAATTAACGCCGTGTGGATTTGTTTCGTGAGTGCAAAGAGCATGAAGATGCATGTGCCTCTGGAGCAGCATTTTACTTTACTCTTACGACTGTATTTGTAACTTGCGGCACTTGCAGTCCAGAAGCGGGCATGATCCAGTGGCGAAAAAGGAGGGGTAGGAGGCTATGGCGACGGCGACAGTTTGCACACAACTATATGGACGGGCTTCATACTTTTGCCTTCGAAAACCTAACTTCTTCCACAGCATTGCTCTATTTGTGCTGTCATGTGATCCATTTGAGTAGATTTGGAACATAGCCATGGTTAATCCATAATAGCAACCACCAATTTCGTTTCCTATTGATAGCAACTCGCTGGAACAGCTGGGTGATAGAGAAGACGCCTATGTGCAACATACCTTCAAAGCTCTGCCATGGCATTGATTCTTGATAAGTATCCAAGCGTGAAAAGGCACAGAGACGCAGCAGTTTGGCAGGCCAAGGAAGCTTTGATCACGCCGCAAGACCGGCGAGACTCGACGTTCGACAAGTTGTGCCTTTTTCCTGCGGTGCCGCGCTGTTGCAAAATATTTTATGCGTTTTCAAAGGAAATTCTTATTGTTTACACATTGCGAGCGTTTGGTGCTCCTTTCACTAAACAGAGGGGAGCGCCGCCGGAGACTGACACTCGAGCGTGCTCTTCGTGCTCCGAGCATTTCTTGGAGCACAAGTGACTTCTTTGCGCTCCGTGATGTCACGTCCACAAACAAGATGGCTGTGCCATTGTTGAGATTGTTGAAACAAAAGGGCGTAGCCGGACAGCTGCTCCTTTTCAGTCCATTAGTGGTTAATCCAGCAGGTAAAAACAATTTGATTTGAAAGCCACGACAGCAATTAGCATTCCGGAAAAGGTTTGTTCATGTGCCTTGCCTGAGAACAAAGTGATCTATCGAATGAGCGTGCTGATAGCTCGGCGACAGAAAAGTTGCCGAGAAGACAGTGGGACGGCTGCCCTTTTTAAACTGCTTAGTCCAGCTGCAGCGAATAAAGATACTTAGATTGGAAAGCCGAAGCATCAGTTAGCATTGCGGGAAAGGTTTGTTCGTGCATCTCGCCTGAAAACAGCTTGCACGGTCAATAAATAGATCAGCCAAGGTGCCTTTCCCCGCATGTGCTCGAAGCGAGTCTCCAAACCTCTCAGAAATACTTAAACGTTCGTAGAAACTTCATAACGTCGCCGTCTCTTTTACTTTGTACCCTGCCGCTCTACACTGGCTTTAATTAATTTACCACCGAAATAATTTTGGCTTCTCCCACCCGTATCCACGGGATGCCAGGTTCGTCATAACCGTGCGGTGGGAAGGAGCTTGTGCGGCTCGTCAATAGATTTGGTGTGTACGCCATGCGCCGTTTAGTTGCTGTGCCTGGAGTATGAAACTCGGAGCGTCAGAGTAGGAGTAAAGGAGTGTGGACTTAAAGGGGAGCTGCAATCATACTTAAGCGTCTACCTCTTTTGCGGTTTCCACGTCTCTTTGGGTTCGGGTAAGCCAGCGGGCACGGAGAGAATAACTAAATATCAGTGAGTCATATTTTAACCGGACGACGCGGAAACCTGCTCCACCTACGAGGGCGACCCGCGTTGCCGAAAGCGCGGAATATGTGACGTCTTTGGTCCTGGGCTTACTACTGGTCAGAGCCGCTAAAAGCATTTTTTTTAGTCGATACAAAATATAAGTGTCGCGAACCGTTTCAATTATGTATGAAAGTAGTTTTTGTTCAGTATTTTAGATCAGAAAAGAAACAAATGCAGTTTATAAAGTACGGAAACAAGAAAAGACCCGTCGACAAACCCACCACCAAGCGGTGAAAAAAACGGCGCGTACTAGAAAGGCGTAGTGGGATGAGGCTCCGACGAACAATGGGCTTAGAAAGGTCCCGGATGTACGCGGTGGCGCTGCGGTCGTATACCGGCTCGAGGATCCGACCGGTTCCGAGCGTTCCCAAGGCTTTCGGCGCGGGCTTGGCTGGCGATTTGACCCTTTGGCGGTATGGCAGCGCGAAGTGGCTCCCGTTCTGAACTGATCTTTACCCCGTGTTTGCCGTTGTTTGTGGCCAATGAAGTGTTATGCCGAATTAGTCTTTAATCGCGCGGCAAATGCAATGCGAGCTGCCCTGGCCGCCCGCTTCATACAGCCTAGTCAACACGTGCTTTAGTGGCACCCTCTCGAGCCGTTGACACTGAGTGCGGCAGCCGTGAGCGCTCGATGAGCTCACTACTTCACGGCCACTCAAACCAGGACCTACGACGTCATGAAGGATGTTATTTTTTGCTTGTTTCTGTAAGTCTAATTTGCCTATAACTTTTAAAATAAAGCGAAACTTGAGAAAAGAAAAGTTTCTTTAAATTACTACGTTCAATGCGCTCAGGTTCGGTCCAAATTAAAAACCAGTCAAAAAGTTATTGCAGGGCCACTTTAACGCTCCCAATGACGACAAACGAGCAAAAAACATGTCTTCAGCACGCTGCCGGCCAGCCTCTGCAACGCTCCAAAAGGTTAATTTTCCGTGTCCCAAGATGGTCGTCCGGCAGCCGCAATCAGGGAACGGGGAAGCGCAATTTAGCAATTGTCGTAGAGATCAGTAAAAAAATATGGAACGCATACCCTCCTAGCATCCATCAGGTAGGGATAAGCATTCTGTGCAGTCTATATGCCCATCAATGTCAACACATGTAGCCATTTGCAGGCAGTCGCATCCTTTTGAAGATCAATCTGGCCTTCGTCAGGCACCAGCTTTCGCTCTCAGCACACAGCCACTGTTGGTGGGCTTCGAGGCTGCTCGCATCTTCACCCTCCACAGACGGGGCAGCCCCGGTCTGTAAATGTAGAATATGAATATGGCAGGTATTATTTGATAACACTTTATGTTTTGGCCGTGTAAAGAAAATCTGCATTCCATTTTCTAACATATCTGTTATGAAACAACAAGGTCAGGTGGAACGGCTCGAGTTCGCTGACTGAAAGACAGAGGGCTTAGCCTGAACCAATATCCTAGCAGCCTTCGATATTGGTGTGGGGGGAGAGAAGGCTGAACCTCTAAAGATGTCTTCAAATGATTCTCTAATTGCTTAACTCCAAAGTTTCAGGCTGCTGCACTTCAATGTTCTGAACTTTTTCCAACATATATTTGCGCTGTCGCTAACCATGTTCCATTTGCCAATTTTTTACACGCCCCTTCTCCTCCAATCAGAACAGCACGAGAGTCCGCCGTGAACAGACTTGGCATCATCGTGTGTCATATATCCCCGATGATTGCCCATTAAAGCCAAGGTTCGAGCACAAGCTCATAGCATCGCTAGATGGTCGCACTGCACGAACCCTCGTGCAGCCTGAGTATCTACTAGTACTGTTAAAAGCGAGCGAGTTGAAAATGAATACTTAAAATCGAAAGAATAAAGCGCGAGGGACAAGCACAGGACAACCACGTAAAGCCTGGTTCCAACAGTTGCGTTTGACCGCGTTGCGGCTGCGAGAAACCAGGACATCCCTGCTGCTTATATCGCGTGCCAAGATGATTCTTTGAATTGAATCCACGCTTCATACGAAGCACAGATGTGCCGGTGACTCGTTTTCGGTTCTAAACGCAACGCAGACAAACACACTCAAACGCAAGTGTCGGAACCGACCTTTACGGTACAGGCTCACAGTAAAGCTGTGAGCCCGAACCGTCTCGCACGTCTAGCCTTCGCTTTAGTACATCTCAGGATAAGACTGAATGTATCATAATAGAACCGATGTGGTCTCACCATTCCGAGCAGAAGTGCGTGAGTAACCGATGCTATTTTCGTGGTCGCTTGCACGTAAACAACCAAGGAGCTTGTACACAACGCCGGCATTCATCTGGCTTGAAAACAACTTGAGCGTTGGCTTGGCTTGGATGTCAGCTGCCCATTGTGCTTACTTGAACTTCACGAAATCCTCTAAATTGAGCAGGCTGCTTCTTGACTTCTGCTGTCGGCGCGTATGTCTGCAATTCGGCGGTTTCCGAGTTCGACGATTCGGAAATCATGGGTGTACCGCCGCAACACCCTCTTAACACGATTTCGGTAGCCGTAGGGTGTAAAAAGGATGTACGAAGGGTGTAGGCCTTTCCGTACACCCTTGAATACTCAAAAATCATGTAAAAATGGTGTAGGAAGGGTGTGAGCTCGGAAAAACACCCTTTTAACACGAACATGGGTGTTGAAATTTTTAGTGTGTAGGACATCTATAAGGCCAGGCAAGAAGGTGCACATTTCTTTGAAGGGGACCCCGCGATAGCAACCATCGATTTGCAAAACAGAGGGTACACAATCTCGTAACGACTGCTCTTTTGTCTCTTCAATTAGTTACTACATCTCGTTGTTTGCTGCAGTCCGGTGGTTCAAATTTCACTTTTGATGTACTTTGCCTGTATTTAACAAATACAAATATAAATGTAAAATGTAAAATACAAACGTATTTAGCTTACACAGGCATATATATTGAAGCAGAAACTAATGCTAAAAGCTGTATACCGTGCCACTTTTTGCACTTCTGTATGCTGAAGGGGGTAGGGACCTAGTCAGGCAGAAATGCCTTTTGCCATTACCCCCCTACCGGGCTTGGCCCGTGTAAATCCCAATAAACGTTAAACTTCAAATCGTTCGATTCGCTAAGTCATTTGATGCGATAAGATATTATAATATTATTAATACGTTTATTTAAAAAAAGTTTTAGACGTCAGATTTTAGCTATTATGCTACTCACAATCTTTACCCGTCCTTAGTTGCAATCTTAATTTGGGCCGTACACCCGAAGGAATACGGCTATAAAATAATTTCTTAATTAATCACGAAGTTGTCCACAGTAATGAGGTGTGCCAGCTAACTCATTAATGTTTTTCTTCTCGTTTCAATTTCAAAGGTGGACTCCCCGCAGGCGGCAAGATCACCGAATGAACTGTCATGGCACGAAATGCTAATTACTAGAGTTATGTTTTTCTCAACTCTGGTTGCCTTAACTTTAATCATCATGGTACTTATCTTCAGACTCCATCAATCACGCTCAGTCTCACACTCTGATGCATGTGACACCGAAGACTGCCTCGATTATGCCTACAGAATCAACCAGATGCTAAATCGCAACCTGAATCCTTGCAAGAACTTCAGCGCTTTTGTCTGCTCGTCCTGGACAGAAAATAATCAGAACATCGCCGCAGGAAGCGTAACAGATGGTGTCGTCCAAAAATGGTTGAAAGAAATCATCATCGCACTGCAAAGCGATAACTTCAACGCATCAGTCATGGAGGCCGGCAAGAAGGCAAAAGCGGAATTCGTATCGTGCATGAATAGGACACACGAGGACCAAAGGGAGGTGCTGTCATCTTTGCGGAACTTCATGACTCAGAGAGGGCTGTCCTGGCCCGACAAATCACCGGCGAACATCAGCGCTCTTCACGTGCTTATCGACCTTGATGTCAACTGGCTCGTTCCCTTTTGGTTCAGGGTTCATATCTTGCCGACATATGATTCCCGTCCCAGGGCTATACAAATCAGTCCGTCGGCGCTTACGCACATTTGGCATCTGCAACATCAAAGTGTGGCCGATTACAGCGTGACCGCCTACACCATCTACTGGAGCTTCGTGTTCAGCCTGCTTGCGCCAGAAAAGGATGCCTCACTTTACGCGTTTCAAGCCAAGCACGATTTCCAACTGCAGGAGCAGGTTGTGAGCGAGCTCCAAAGAGAACCGATAACATGGGAGCCTTACGTGACGTCCATTAAAGCTTTGCCGAGATATCAAGACTGGCTGACAGGATTCAAAAAGGTGTTTGAAAGCGCTGTTCCACTGCACGCGGACGTAACGGTCTACATCACCGATAAAAGACACTTTGACAGAATGAGCGGAATTTTGGAACGCTTCAGTAACGATCAGTTAATAGCCCACATAAGCTGGTGGTTCGCTCAGTTCGGTGGCATCATTGCAATATCGGAAGCGCTGGTGGGCTTCTATGGGAGCCGAGCCGAGGCGGCCCAGAAGAGAGTTGACTTGTGCGCGAGAGGTGTGGAGTCTGTGTACTACCCCCTTTTAACGAGCACCTTCGCCAGGAAGTATATTGGAAGAGAAACGACGAGAAGCGTGAACAATCTGCTCGGAAAAATAGAGGAAGCATCCATTGCCAGGGTTTCGTCTTCGAAGTGGATAGAGGAGGACGTGCGAAAAAAAATCATATCAAAAATCAAAAATGTGGTTACAGAAGTGTGGCTCGAAAAAGGTTTAAGTTCGGAGAGCGTCACGGAAATGTACAAGGAATTTCCGAACAAGGCAAATTCATTTCTCGATTTTTGGATCAAAACCCGTATCGCAATGCGACGTTACCTTTCAAGAACAAGGTATCGGCTATCTTCTTTCTCAAAACTGGACAGTCACCGCTTATTTGAGTACAATTATTACCTGAACTCCATCTTGATGCATTCGACAATCTTAACACCGCCAATGTACTACTTGAAAGGCACAAAATCAATGTTATACGGAGGGCTTGGATTTTGGTACTCGGACTTGCTCGTCCGTTCTTTTGACCCGCACGGTGTTTGCATCGACGCACACAATTTGTTCGCCAACGCGTCCCACACGGAACGGACCTACGTTGAAAAGGCGTTCTGCGGGTCTTTAAGAAAAAGCAAGGCCTGTCCTCCTCCTGATATCAAGAACAGCGTCTTTCCACACTTACCTACTCTGGATATTACATATGCGGCTTATGAGAAAGCCGTCGCAGTGCAGAAAGACTTTCGTCTGAAACTTCTGGAGCAGTACAGCCCGGAACAGGTTTTTTTTATTACTGTCTGCCACAACACATGCCAAACCGATATTCAGGAACGCTGTAATCAATTTATGAAAAACTTTCAGCCGTTCGCGGAGGCCTTCAACTGTCCTTTGGGATCTGAGATGAACCCAGCAAAGAAATGTGATTTTTTCTGAAGCCCAAGCGACACCTATGGATGTTAGGACGAACTTGTTTTTACCCTACGGTGAATCCACGACACAACGAGGAGATTTCAGAAATTTGGAAGCAGTATAGACGCTTTCTATGCTCCATTTTTCTAAAATGTTCGCACTATATTGTTTTGTCACATTTTATAAAATAAACACGAAATATACTAGATGTTTAAATTTTTATTAAGGAGAAAAAAAAAAAAGCGAATACCTCCAGATGACATTTACTGGGCTGACATTGAATTTGTGCATAACTGTACGCGTGCAAAAACATGCAATATAATTATAATGTAATTAAATGCAAACTTTCAAGCGAGCTGGACAAGAATGTCGAAAATAATGCCTGGAGAAAGGGGAACAGGAGGGACAAAGGACAAACACAAATCTCCAAACACAGCTAGGTGACTGGTGCGCGACCGAAGAAATCCGCCTGGCCCGGGTATCGAACCCGGGACCTCTCCATTGCAGGGGGAACGCTCTACCAACTGAGCTAACCTGTTTTTTTTTTTTTTTTTTTTTTTTTACCAGCTTGGCAGAAAAACATACAATACTGGACACGAGTTAACGATTAAATGCGTCCGGCAAGCACTGTCCGGCGCGATTAGGTTAAAAATCCAGCAGTGCGACCAATCCGTCCAGAGCTGGCAGCCAGTCAGGCTGCTCGCTCTGCGCTCTGTACACTTCCCGTAGGCGAACGATACTCTCAACACAGTAGTCTCGAACTGGGCGAGCGTCGAACTGGGTACCATGGCGAACGGCTATCCTCGATTTCTACATAATATACAGGGCCAAGATCATTATCGTGTCATAGGGCACGCCCCCGTCCCGTTCGATACAAAGAAACCGGGTGCACTGGGAGGCTCTTTTTTAAAGTACTCTGCATGATATCCTAGTGAAACACTGCGTCCCAGCTTTCGAGTAAAATATGTTCTACAGTTTCGGGCCACCTGCACAAAAGACAATGGAGCGACCAGGGCACCAATATACCCCTCTCTTGAAGCTAGGGCTTCACGGGTAGCGCCCCACTATGAAGTTGAAAAAAGAAGGATTTCATTGCTGGATGCACTAACATCTTTTTAACCCTTTTGAGCACATCTTGGCCGTGGCCCTCACTGTAGATGGAATGGTACAAGAAACACTATCGACAAGATCTTTATACAAGCGCTTCTTCGTGACCTTGCTTAAGTACTCAAGCGTGAAGCGCACCTTCAGAAACTGAAAAGATCTAATAACTTCGAGCAAAAAACCTCTCGCCCTCTGGCCCCTAATGTTGCTCGCTGAGACAACAACTTGAGTCAACGTATCACACAATCTAACTTGCAACATAGTCCGCAAAACATCATCCCTCTGGTCCCGTAGGAAAAAAAAATCGAGACGCTATCTGCCTAAGAAACAAGTGAACCAAACCCAGCCCCCCACTCTTCACGGAGCGAAACAAGTTTGTGCGACAGGTTCGCTCCCATCCCGAACCCCACACAAAAACCGCAAATACTCTATGCAACTTTTGAATATTGGCCATAGACATCCACAGTGCCTGAAGAACATACCACACTTTAGCCACAAGGAACATGTTACACACAGTAGAACGAGGAAATAGTGAGAGATTCAAGCCTCCCCATTTAAGTGTTTTAGCGCGAACCTGCTCAACTTCTTCTCTCCAATACTCAGCGGTACCTTTGTAATGCTGAAGAGGCACTCCGAGGTACTTAAGCGGCGAACAAGTCCAGTGCATTCTTTCTAACTCATCCGGTGTGCTATCCCAACTTACATGCCAGAAGCCCACATATTTGTCCCAATTGGTGAGATTCCCGGAAAATTTACAAAAATCAAGGACATCCTTAACCGCCTCATTTATGCTTTCCTTATCGTCGCAGAAAATTGCGATATCATCTACGTAAGAAAGGATCTTCACTTCGCTGTTCAACAACCTAAAATCGCGGAGTTTTTCGTTGAATAAAAGCTTTAAACAAGAGGGTTAAAGATAAAAAGCGAACAAGGCTGATAAATGACACCCTTGTCTGACAGAGGAGAGAACTTGAAAACTTTCACTAACGCGCTTATTTACATATAATAGTCGCGAAACACTCAGCGTAAGACCTTTTAACTGCTTCTAAGAGTACACAGCCAACGTTTTACATGTTCTAAAATACAAAAAAGAACATCGCGTGCTACCTTATCAAAATCTTTTTGAAAGCCAAGCTGCATCATAGCCACGCGTCTTTCAAGTACATCGCAACATTCTGAGATCCGTCTTGCAATGTGTATGATGGTGACAATCGTTATCCCCTTAATGCCACATGTTTGATGAGTCCCAACGCTGGAGGTTATTACGCCTTGCAGTCTTCTCGCTAAAACTTTTTATAAATATTTTATAGTCCACATTTGTAAGGCTAATTGGCCAATACGACTTAATGGATACCAGTTCCGCGGAGTCATCAGTCTTTGGAATTAATACTGTTTGCGCTTGGCGAAAAGATGGGGGCAATACTTCCGTATGCTTCCATCATCACGCGGTGCAGGGCTTCGGCCACATCGGCTTTGAAAGCTTTGTAGAAAGTTGCACCTAAGCCATCAGGACCAGGCGATTTCCCCGAACCTAGCCCGTCAATTTCCCTTTTTATTTCCCTCACATTGATCCATTGATCGGTGCTTCCAGGCGATTTTTAAAGTAGTCGTCTAACTTTGGCATGAGCTTTAAAAAAACGTTATCGAATCCCCAGTGTCTTTGTCTCCGACGTCCCACGAGGTCCCGATAGTAGCCTACGAAAGCACGCTTGATTATCTTTCGGTCCCGAGTAACCGTGGTCCCGTACTGTATCTCGTTTATTTCGTTTTGCATCACATACCTCTTTTCGTCTTTAAGCGAGCGCTTAGTCGGCGTTTCTCCTAAAAAGAGGCATTCAGCGCGGGCCCTTATCGCAGCCCCTCTGTATCTTGCGATATTGATAAGCTCTAATTTACTCTTTACATCTTTTATTTCTTTAATAAACGCTCCGGGTCGCGCACCTTTCTATGCTTACAAAACAATCCAGCTGACACTGTAGTACCATTTCCTTTTCTTTTTCTAGACAGCGTAAAATACATAATCTTTCAATCGCGTTGATTTTAACTTCATCGTTAAAATTATCCCATAGATCGACAAATGTTCTCGATTCGACAGCAAGCAGGTTTCTAACACTATTTTTTACTCCGTCAAGGATAGTTTCATCTTTCAGCAACTTCTCATTGAATTTCCACAGTTCCAAGTTAAACCGCGATTTTGTTTCTTTTCTTGCAATTGTGAAAGCAACTAAACTGTGGTCGCTAAAAGATACGGGCTTGACCTCGTAGTTCTCACATAGAGGAACCAGGACCGCTGAAGCATATGCTCTATCTAATTGCGCGTGACTTTCTCGTTGAAAATGCGTGAATTGGAAAACAAAAGAACTAGACAAAAAAACAGCCGACGCCTTCCAGGCCACACTTTTGCACTAGGGAATTCAATAAAAGAGCGCTGTGATCCCGCACAGGCAAATTGCGTACTCCATCTTCTGTGGCGCATAAAGAGTTAAAATCCCCCAACAATGTAAGCTTTTTGTCAGAATGTAGGTAAAAACCAACGCGCTAAAAAAAAAAAATAATTCGGTCGCCCTTCCGATTTTGCGCGTATACACAGACTACCACCCACTGGTAGCCAGACAATGAAAAGTCACAAACAATTAAACGTCCAGTATCGCAAACAGCTACGGTTTCTACTACAATGCCTAAAGAATTACGGAAAAAAAGCGCAACCCCCAGATGATCCAACTGCGTGACATTCACATACACTGTAGCGAGGTTTGAGAGGTTCCACCGTGCCTTCCCTTTGCTCTTGGCTTGAAGAGTAACTACGTCCAGCTTATCTTCCAGGAGAAGGCGACTGAGTTGATACTGTCGGCGCCTTGGTGAGAGACCTCCCACGTTCAGCGTGGCTGCACGAAGAGCTGTTTCAAGACTTACTGCTATGAAAGAGTCAGATCTACGGGCTGCATTGTGTTTAACTTGGCTTCGCTGCAAAGACGATGTACTAATAAACCGGCTGCCTCGCCGGCAGTCAGGATATCCAAAAGAACCCACCGACCGCGTCTGCCAGGTCCTCGACGAACAAACCCGGGGCTCTCCTCCTCTCGTATACCGTCCGTCGCCAGCTCGAAAAGAGTTGCCGAACGGAGCCCGAGTCATCACACTTAAAGGGCCCATGAAACGGATTTTGGGTTGGGATAAATCATTTTCGATTGGGATTTTACTAATAGCACATCGTTCAGTGGGCCAAAAGAAAAAAGGTAGAAAGACAAAAGCCTGACTTTCAGTGCGAAAATTTGAAAACACAGCGGACTATTTCGTACCTCCTCCCCTTCGCAACCTCTCTGCCTTTTCACTGTGATACATCCGCGGTCCCAAAAGCGCGTCATCGGGTCCAAACTGACGTCACACGAAACCGGACCTCACTTAGTCGCTTCATCCCTAAGCTGACATTGTGATGGAAGCTACGCGCTTGCCGAACCGATCAGCCGCCTCCCTTGATCACCTGACATCAATCTCTGCGCGTGGGTATGCGCGGAGGAGCGTGATCATGTGGCAAGTGTGGCTGGTCCAACGAGCACGTAGCTTCCACGGCACTGTCAGCTCCGGGGTGAACGGTTCGGGGAAAGCAACTTTTGTCTGAATTTTGAGCGACGGGCTAATCTTCTAGGGGGACAATGGCTCTGTCCGGGTACATAAACCAGATTCCGAGCAAGAGGGGACTCCCCTCTTTTCGTATTCTTGAACTGTTTGGTGAAATGCGCGATTTATGAGTTGAGGAGGAAAGCTAAACAGGAAAAAGTTGGAAAAACGTTTCATGACCCCTTTAAGGTGGTGATGTCGCCGTTGGACGTCGCTCTGTCGGAATGTTGGGTTTGGGCTTGCCGCTCATTCGTCGCACCGAAGCCGCTTTTGGAGGCGGCTCCTCGGTGGAAGCCGCGCTGGTGTTCAGTCCTTTGACAACGCCTCCCTCGCGAGTCCCCTTGGCGACTGCGCCGCTGGATCTTGCCTCGTCGACGCTCCAGTCCTAGACAAAGCGGCGCCCTGCCCGGAACTACCACAAGAGCAAGGCCCCCGGCGACTCGCAGTTGGTGAGGGAGGGCGTCCACCGTGACTCCTGCCTTGAGCCTCAGAGACACCGACCGCGTCATCGACGACACGCCGGCGCACCCTTGAGCGCGCCACCTGTCCCTTGTGACTTCTGTGACCTTTCCACAGGGCGCCAGGACAAAATGCGCTTCGTCGTCATGAACGAAGTGAAGCAGCCAGTGGAGCTTCAATCGTGTATCCTGGTTGCTCGGGCCGACCACGATGCACCGGCCCTCCTTGACGTGCAGCTAACTCGCGGCGGGCAGCTTCTTTTTACCTTCGACACTCTTGAAGGTGACCGCCCAGACATGGTTGTATTGGTACGCCTCCACGGCAATCACCTCAAAAAACAACCCCACACCATCCAGGGCGTCGCCAAAATGTTCCAGGCGGTAGGGCCGTCCTCTCACATCAGCGTGTAAAAAAAAACGATATTGAAAACTGTCGTACCTGGAGGAAGTTGCGGCAAAATTACTTGATACTCTTGATACCGCTCCGACGGAGCACATGATGACACCTCCGTTCCCTATCGCGTCCGGAAGTGGAATCGTAACTGAGCTAATCAGGGGTTAGCGCAGCGCACCTGCAAAGATGCCGGCGAGCTGGACAAGGTCCCGGGCTCGATACTCGGAACCAGGCGGATTTTTTCGGTCGCGCACCAGTCACCTAGGTGTGTTCGGAGATTTGTGTTTGTCCTTTTTTCCTCCTGTTCCCCTTCTCCAGGGATTATTTTCGTCATTCTTGTCCAGCTCGCTTGCACCTTTGCATTTAAAGGGCAACTCCGCTCAATTCCGAAAAATTTAGGCTGACATGTGATTCCATTTCACAAAGCACTACTAAACAGCTTTACGCCCTCAGATTTGCGAAATGTGGAATATTATTTGTGTAATCTTAATTTAAACATCAGCTGATACCGAAACCTCGGTTGCGTCAGGCAACATTGGTCTCGTGCTGTCAGAGTCATGGCCACGTCACATCGAACCACGTGGTCTTGTGACGTTCGTGGGGGCTAGGGACGGGACACGCGGCGCGGACAGGTCACTTCGCATGGCGTGGACGGGGATGTCCCGGGGAAAAGGGGGAAGGGAAGAAGACGAGCGAGGAGAGGGGGAGCGGAGAAACAGACCGATAAGCGCGCAGGGCAGCGCAAACTAGCGCATCCGCGTTACGGTGATCACGTGGACGCCGTTCAGCCAACACCGGGAGGAGGAACTCATGACGTCATCGTTCAATTTCGCTCTGAGAAGTAAAAACAAACAAAACGTGAGAATGACGTAGTCATGCCTCTGACGTAGTATTTCAACGTTGGCCGCTCCCACTCCGTCGCATTGACTGCGCTGTCGATTGTGCCTTACGTCGCACGCTAGAGTTGGCAGATTTCGGCAACTTGGCTGATTTGAAAGTTTGCTGGCCAGTTTATTAAATATATAGACGGAATTAGATCGTAATATTTGACATGGGGTCTTCCTATATGATACTGGAGAGGACTACATAGTTTTCTAAATATCAAAAATGAAGCGGAGTTGCCCTTTAATTGCATTATAATTATAACCTTAAATTGCAAGCTTTACCCCCGTTCGTGTTAGACTGGTGGTAGCTGATAAAACCCGGTTGCTCTACTGGCGTCTAACCTCTGGTTAGCTTAGTTGGTAGAGCGCTCCACCTGTAATGGAGAGATCCCGTGTTCGATACCCGGACCAGGTGGATTTTTTCGGTCGCGCACGAGTCACCTCGCTGTGTTTGGAGATTTGTGCTTGTCCTTTGTCCCTGTTGTTCCCCATCCCCAGGGAATATTTTCGTCAATCTTGTCCAGCTCGCTTGCACCTTTACATTTAATTGCATTATAATAATAACCTTAAAATGCAAGCTTCACCCTACTTGGTGTTAGACTGGTGGCAGCTGATAAAACCATTTTGCTCCTCTGGCGTCTAACCTCTGGTTAGCTCAGTTTGTAGAGCGCTCCACTTGTAATGGAGAGGTCCCGAGTTCGATACAAGGACCAGACGGATTTTTTCGGTCGCGCGCCAGTCACCTAGCTGTGCTTGGAGATTTGTGTTTGTCCTTTGTCCCCCTTGTTCCCCTTCTCCAGGGATTATTTTCGTCGTACAGGGAATATATCATGAAGGGTTTTAATTGATTGGCCGGTCCCTCAGTAGAACGATCTCACAAAGCGTTTCACGCATGCGTGACGCCGCCATGAGTCTAGTTCACAAGAGGTAGGCGCCCGTGCACGAAACAGCACGTGCGAAACAGACACCCAGCGTAGTTGTCCCATGTGCAGAAGACTGCGGTAGTTCCCACGATGCATGGCGACAGCGGTGGCTTACTCAAACTAGCTGATGATATCTGTTTACTGACTAAATGTTTAACGCTAGAGCCGGGGTAAAGGCCGGTTCTGACACTTGCGTTTGAGTGTGTTTGACTGCGTTGCGGCGATTACCGAAAGCGAGTCACCGGCACATCTGTGCTTCGTATGAAGCGTGGAATCCAAGTCAATGAATGATCTTGGCACGCGATATAAGCAGCAGGGATGTCCTGGTTTCTCGCAGCCGCAACGGAGTCAAACGCAGTCAAACGCAACTGTCTGACCCAGGCTTTACACAGCTTATACATTTTACGAAAAAAAAAATCCACAAATAGATTCGAAGGTGAGTCACCGTGAGATCTTCGCTACGCATGCTGCATCCCAATGAGTTCAGAAAGAAACTTCGGCGCGCGGCATTCGAACCTCAAATATTGCGGTGACTTGTGTTTGCAGACTGTCTTTTGTATGATATATGCGCAGTGTAACCCCGCTTTACAGCCACGTCCCACTCCCAAGAAATCTTGGCTTGCGTGGGAATTAACCTGTAAAATGTAAAAACAAAAGATAAATAAATTGTCCTTTATTTTATTGTCAGAGGGTGGGCAGGGCAGAGGTAATGTAACTGCAACTCTGGGAAAGTGGGGCCAAGCTCCCCGCATGGTCGCCGTTTCGGTTTATGAAATGAGCAGTATTTCCTTCACCTCTTCATTCGTGCTGAGCCGATCCCAAGTCCCGGTGACCGGTTCCTTTATAAATGCATTTCATGAGTAGCGTGATTCTGTTATCCACACAGCGGCGAAACAGGCACACATATTCGCACCGCCACCACATGCGTCGTCGGAGCTTGGCGGCATCAAATATAATCTTCCTATCTTAAAACCCGCAACGACAACAAACCATTGTAAGAGAGATGTTGAGATAAGCACAAGTGATAGGTTGATTATATTCACAGTGCCAAATATCCTTACATTGTCTCGGTACAATGAAGCTTCATAGCAATATTGGCGCCACTTGTTCAGATCACCCTTTCGGAGCTTCGAAGATCCGAATGAACCAAAATTGCGATTGCATGGCAATGGTTCCCTTCTAGTCGCAAGACTCGCAACGCCTTGCGAGCGTAGCCAGTGTACCCCGCCTTGGGATCTGAATGAACCCAAATTGCGATTGCATGGCAATGGTTGCCTTCTAGTCGCAACACTCGCAACGCCTTGCGAGCGTAGCAAGTGTATCTTTGTGCCCCGCGTCTACCATCGTCGCGCGTGGGGGGCTGCCATCCCAGCGGTCCGTCAAGATAGCTCCTACAGTGTCGATGGCCCAGTCCTCCCTGTTCTCGACACCGTCCAAGGTTCCAGTCGACCAGATGATCTGCACACTGCATTTCCTTTTTGGAAAGGGCGTACAAACGCACCTTCAGCACCAGGGAGGAAGCAAGTTCCTCGCCGCAGTTCGCTCCACCGAGGCGGCCGAGAAATTGGCAGCGCAGGGTAACCCTCTGCTTGGTAACGGCCTGGTCCAACAGGAACAGGTGGGGCCACGTACCGTTTTGCTTGTGGGTTTTCCGACTCCAGCAATTCGTCCCGGATGACGCCCTTCAAGCAGTTCTCGGGGCGTACGGCAGGACCCTCGGGGTGTCTAAACCGTCGTTCAAGGTCCGTCAAACCTTCTTTACCGGCACTAGGGTTGTCCGCATTAAAACAATGACAGCGGTGCCCGACTTCGTCACTGGGCACTGCGTCATGCGCGAGTACCGGGGCATCCGGTGAATTTGTGCACGCTGTGTGTCAAGAGGGCACATTCCGAGCGGCGTGCCACACGCCGCGATGAAACCTCTGCGGAAAGTTTTGGCAACACACCCGAAAACTGCACCGCTCCGTGCAAGCGTTGCGGCCACAACTACGCCGGGAGAGACCGCACGCAGCGCAGAAGCTGCTCGGCGCTAGCTCTAGACGTCGGTCCTTTCGAACCAATGGCCCATGTGTCAGCGGCGTGCACACCGGCCCCCTCCGGAGCAGCGAGTGACGCCCCTGCGTAGACCAAGACAGCCCGGCCCGAGGCGTCAGAGGCACCCCAGGCCCACCTTGGTGCCCAAGTGGACACCGCCGACGACGCCTCGGACAGCGGGTTGTTAGTCATCGACAAACCTGCGCAAAGGGAGTCGCCGGCGAGTTTAGAGTCGACAGCCAGCGCGTCGACCCCGTTGGTAAGTGTGGTGGGCGTGAGCAACACCACCTAGATCTAAAGCCGCAGCGCTTCCCTCTCTCCCTTCAAGGAGCGTCGGCGTGAGTAGGCTGAACTGGTAGTGCGCGTCTCCGCAAAGCTACCCTTGACAGTTGGCTTCTTTGCAATGCAGGTTCTCTTTTACTTTCTCTTTTCCTCTACGCTTGAACGCTTGACGTGGCGCAAACAAAAAACAAAAAAGACGCCACAGCGTCGCGTTTTTTTTTTTTCTTTTTTCTTTTTCTCCCCAACGGTCGTCCGTCGCGTTCCTTTCTTCGACGGCTTTTTTAGCTACTCCTGCGAGTTGGGTCACGTGACAATAAGGCTGGAGGAATCAACTAGAGCAACTCTAAAAGCGAGTAGGTTTTTGGACGCCGAGGGTCGGAAGTTCAACTCTCGAGTAAGATCGAGCACATTTTGGAATACAACACAACTGCGGCCTGTTGTGTGCACGTTATGGTGAACGCGAACGTTGCTTTTCGATTGTCGTAGCTGTCATTCCGTACAGATGTTGTTTATCCGCGCGCTATGACGAAAAGCTGGATGTAAAAGTGTCCATATTTGAGTTTCTGCAACGGTGACTACGAAAGCGTGGACTACACAGCGAATCGATGGCAAGATCTCGCTCCTTGGCGGCATGGCAGGGTGAGAACTTTTTGATTTTTATGATCGTGGTTTCGTTTCTTGTTTTTACTTTTCGCTGAATGCATGCTTGGGAGTGATTTGGTTGCGGCCTGGAAGCAACATATTCAAATGCTGGCGCTACTTGTAGGTTCAGAACTAAATAGAAATGACTCGATTTATGAGTTCAGGTTGGAATGCTTTCGCAAGGTATGCAAGTGATAGGTTATCGCGGTTGCAACCAACACATCAATAAAAAAAAAACAAAAAAACAGAAACACATTGTGTCGTTTCTACGTATCCTCATCGGAGCGCAGAAATGATCCGCTAAAACCAACTAGTACGATCTATATTCCCACTGAACGCAAAGATGGCTACAAGACGGCTAAAAGACGTCTTGGCAAGATGTACAATACGTCTTGTAGACATCCTGGCAAGACGTTATATAGCCCAAGACGTCTTGAAACATCTTGTAGCCGTCTTCTAGTCGGGCTAACGCCCCGTCTTTCTTGGGCTACAAGACGTCTTGCAAGATGTCTTGAAGAACTCTTGAAGACGACTACAGGACCTCTAGATAGGTCTATTTAACATCTTAAAAAGGGATATAAGATGTCTTTTAGCCATCTTTTTCTTAGCTCATGCACCATTATTTTGGCTTACAAAACAAAATGTCTTAAAATTTGTCTTGGCAAGGTCTACGAGACGTTTTGTAGACATCCTGGCAAGACGTTATATAGCCCAAGACGTCTTGAAACGTCTTGTAGCCGTCTTCTAGTAGGGATAATGCCCAGTCTTTCTTGGGCTACAAGTACGTCTTGCAAGATGTCTTGAAGAACTCTTGAAGACGACTACAGCACCTCTAGATAGGTCTATTTAACATCTTAAAAAGGCATATAAGATGTGTTTTAGCCATCCTTTTCCCAGCTCATGCACCATCATTCTGGCCTACACAAAAAAATGTCTTAAAATTTGTCTTGGCAAGGTCTACAAGACGTTTTGTGGACATCTTGGCAAGATATTAATAGCCCGGACGTCTTGAAACGTCCTGTAGCCGTCTTCTAGCCGGCATAACACCCAGTCCTTGGGCTGCAAGATGTCTTGCAAGATCTACCATAGACGACTTGAAAACTATTACAGGACACCCAGTTACGGCCTGGATATTTTAATCCCAAAAAGCCATAAGGCTTTGAATAGCTAAACTCCTTATATAGTGGTAAGGACGAGTACTGAAGCCGATTCGTACTGCAGCGACTAACTATGTGAGGGGGCTAACGTCAAGATACAACCATGATTTACCATGGCAATCAAGAATTGCAACACTAATTAGTTGCCTTAGCGGCTTTCAGTCACTTGAGTCAAGTCTTTGCAATATAGTCAAGCGCTGTTGCAAAAATAGGCCTTTGCACCAAGCTGGTGTGAATAAGATGACATGGTTAACATAGCAAAGCATAGCTATTGCATGTCTGTAAGTACACCACATATTGAACGCCTGTCAATCGCAAGCTCTCAAGTGACACAGCCATAGCTGCGCACCAGTAAGCAAATAATTTTTCTCCTGTTCAAGAACTGTAAAAACATGTTTATTAGTAAAATAGGTACGTAAATATAATTGAAGCTTTCAATGCACTGCTTATTAGTTTTAAAACAATAAGAAATGAAATAATGGCTTGCAATCCAGATGACTTGAGGAAGTTTCCGGCTGACTCATGGAAGTTTCTTAACTCTCAGACTCGTGGAAGCTTCCTGCAATGAAACGAAAAGTAAATTTTTATGAGTTTAATATTCCCTATTGTTCCCAGTTTCATAAAGGTATCAAGTGTCTAAGCATGCATTATATAATGTACCCATAATGTGCCCATTGTAAATACCCCATGTTTTGCAGCCTATCAGGAATTTTCAAGATTTTTCGGATATAAAGCTACCTACAGAAACAAATTTTGTATGACACTGCTAGAAGTTTCCTGCGAAATTTCAAAGCAGCCCAAAAATGACTGAAGTTTGCTATAGAAGAGAAGTCCAGAAAACCACTTTTTAAGATTTGAGAATGATTCTGCTAGCCAAAGTACACCATGCCAAAGTACACCACAAGACCAACATGAACTACTTTGTTTTTTGCAAAACAAGGTAAAAAAACAAGGAGCAATCTACAAAGCAATTATTTGCAATAGTATGCCAACAAAGTGACTCGATGATGTCTAAATGCAAATGCCGACCAATTTTCCGGACTCGAAGGCAACCCGAAAAAGCAGTCTAAAAAGCTATTTTAAAGGCCGACGACCAGACTCGAGATTCTGCAAGGCAGAAGACCCTCCTCTCCACGCCTTCGGGCGAGGGAAGCGAAGGATGGAAAGAAGGGACCAAAAGGGGCGGGCGTGGGTGGAAAGGGTAGGAGGGAGAGGAGGAAGCGGGCGAAAAGTGGAAAGCGCGAACTGGTCGTCGGTCTTTAACTTAAATGAAAAAAATTCCATGCAACCTCTGCATGGTATTGCCCACTTTCCACTTGTTTGATGCCAATATTAAGTTCTCATGCAACTTCCACTTCATACTGGTCGCTTTCCACATGTTTGGATGATCGCAGTGCCAAGCGTTGCTGAGGCCATTGCTGCCGCATACAGTAAAGATAAAGCTGGTATGATTTGGAGGCCACATTCAGCTGACCAAGCTCGCTTTACTGCTGCGCCTATCTGCCAAATATACTCGCTCGAAGAACACGGGAATAATGGTGGACAGTAGTTCTTCTCCTGGTCGCGGTAGGGAAATGCAAACACGAGAAGATACAGAAGTATGGCCCCCAGATGGCGGCTATGTTGGATATAGTGGAACTGGAATATCTGACCGTGGCCCAATCCAGCTTTTTCATGCGTAAGACGGGGATTCGAGGCTACGAGACCAAACAACCAAAATGCTTGCAATGAAGCATACGGCGACTGCTTGTAAGTATAAATGGGAAAAAAAACTTCCGAAAATTTGAGCAACGAGGTGTACGGTATCCGAAATTTCAGTCAGTGCTATACATTCAGTTTCATAGTCATAATTATACAAGGCTTGTATTATTAAGTGACTTTTAAGTATGTTTTCAATTTGCCACTTCTCAGTCAGCAGGAAAAGGGAAAATGTTTAGATGAAATAATGCTTAAGTACCATACCTTTTTGTGGCGCTATTTACGCATGCTCGGCAGTTCTTCAGCCAACCCTTGGCTCCTGCTTCAATTTCTTCAAGCGTTGCACCACTCAGGCCTTTTATCAGTCTGACTGCTTCTGTAAATGGGGAAAATATGAAAATCATAACCAAGTCCGTTACCCTGGTGCGATGATCACGGGAGATATGAAAGCCTACCACCACTACAAATAGACATGGGTGAATATATGAGTGTTCTGACCAGATTAAATGATATGTCACCCCTTTGTTAATGACTACCGACATAGGCTGTGCCGATTCATTTTGCCCGGCCTGCCCCATGCACACTGCATGACACTGCTAGTGCGAACACGAAATTAGCACTTTTTCATTGCATTTTGCTCATACAGAATATTGATGCGCCCCAAATAGTACTTTAAGCTGGAGCTCAAAATTAGCACTTTCCCCCACACTAGCAATTCTGATGGCACGTATCAGTTACATAATTGAAACAAAGAAAAAGACAGCCCATTGCTTGTCTGTGCTAACTGTGACGTGCAGTGCACAACATCAGAATTTGCTTGAATGTGCCTACCGAATTACTTGTTTCAAATTCCCTGACCGGTGTTTCTCTCGAAGGAGTGCTTATACGACCGAAGAACTCTGACCTGCTATTGGTACTATGCTCACCATAGTTGCTAAATTATGAAGCCCAAGTGGCTCACCCCTTTTAATGGATGGTTGCTTGATCTGCCTAGTGACATTTCTGGCAACATTACTCAGTGCAGACACGCTGCTGCACGACAGTTGGGTTTCGTTGCACACCGCCATACCACTTCCATGTGCCATTTTCCCTGATTTAGCTCTTTAATAAAATTTCCTTGACTTTTCCATATGGTTCAAAATTCCCTGACAATCCCAGGTTTTCCAGATTAGTTGACACCCTGTATAATACATGAAGACGATTTACAATTTAATACGATTTATTAAAATTCCTTGCCATGTTGCTGTTGGCATGTTTTACAGTGAGGGTTATTTTAATTATTTGGAGCGGCACATTTCCAGAAATAATAATAATAATAATAATACTTTATTTTGTGCTAGTGTCCAAAAACAGCTGCAAAGACCTTGTTATTGGTACACTATAAACAAAAAATTAGCTTCACACTAAAAAAACAAACAAACAGAAAACACAGCAACATGAACAAAAGTAATCGTCACCTTAAAAACGCAGCTAAGTGAGCAAACAAAATACAGGAACATCAGAGGTCTGTAGAATGAGTATATGGCATGCTAAAAGCGAAACAAAGCCCAGCACTAAAAAACAAAGTATATATAGAGGTTACAATCTTTTTAGCGTTGATAAGGAATTATGTATGTGCATATATGTTCAGATCCACATCATGAAGTTTATTATACAAGTGCGTAATTCTAGACATGGCTGAGGAATCATATGGGGTATTAGGGTAAAATGGTAAAATCACTGTACTACTTCGCGTCGGTACGTGAAAGTTCACGGATGATAAGAGTGATTGCTATCAGTCCGGCCAGAAGTTACTTTATGTAAAAACGCACATCACGAATGGTACGATTTAAGCCGAAATAGTTCACAAGTGATTCATAATTATATTAACAATGTTTAAAGTATCTGTCATAAGCTGTTCGCGCCAGGCGCTTCTGAACTCGCTCAATTTCGTTGCTCTGACTAGAAGACATTCAAGTCATTAACGAACCAAGGAACAAAATAAATGGATCAAACATGTAAAGTAGAGTGCATTCCGCAGGCGGCGACAGTCGCACAAACAAAAACAGGCGCGGTAACAACAAGGAACTGCAAAGCAGATGACATCGGTACTCCGAAAAAAACCGTCAAAATATCCCAACAAACCACTTTTCTAATCGATTATGTGTCCATTCAATATGTTTTATCAGTAAGGATAATAAAATAATGCATTGGCAACTGATATCAAAAAGCTCGTGCCACTTTTGAGTCGAAAAGATTGTCTGCTAAAGACGCCAGCTTTCGGCGCCGTATGCTCGTACGTTGGCGCAGTTGGCGTCATGACCCCTTGTGCCATCTTTTGTCTCTCTAGTGAAACGGCGGCATATTGTTTGAAGACCTTTGGCTTCGTCGCATTTCCATAGGAGCTAAGCCTTTTTCTTTCTTTACTTTTTCCTCAAGTAAGCTTGCTCTTTGCAATTTTACAAAAAAAATGCACCATCCCTGAGCAACGCTGCACAAAGTCGTAGTGCGATAGGTTAAGAAGCCGAATTTTGCAGTCGATTTAAAGAGCCTGGCCGCTCCTTGATACACCCAATATACAACAGCCCAATTCATCCTACTGGTCAAAGTGTTGGCTTACGTCCAAAAACATGGAACGTTGGCAGGTACCTATAGTCGGTGACAGGTCAAGAATGAAGTGAAAGCTCCTCTTACCTCTTTCCCCTTTAGCAGAGCAAACGCTGGAAAGGAGGGTGCCTCCTCTCCAGGGTTCAGTCTGCTAGAGTGGAAAAAGGTGGGAGCAGCTTCCACTTCCTTATTGACCTGTCACCGACTATAGAATCTGAGCAACCAATGTGGCTTTTATCTTATTCTGGGCTCGCTTTTGTTTTTGAATGTGTTTACCTGCGTGCCTGCATTTATTTTTTTTTGTACATATGCACGGGCGTATTTCTACCTTCACGATTGACTACATACCTCCCCTCCCCTCCCCTGCAATAATGCCTTCGGGCAGTGCAGGGTAACCCGAAAGTAAAGAGATGTGAATGTGCCTGCCATGCTCGGCAATCCCAATTCAACTCCCGCAACTGCAATCCTCTTACAAAAAAGATGCACTCTAGCAACTGCGTGGTTGACATGCCAAAACCCAAACCCAAACCGAGACCAAAAGAACTTCAGAACTATGTGGTGCGCTAACACAAAGCCATTTGCACCTGCCGGCCCCCCCCCCCCCCCTTTAGCTTTCTTTTTATTGCCACAAAAAGTGGTGTACAAGAAAAGATGGGTTGCTCTTTTGTTCTAACTGAGAAGAGTAAATTGAAGGCTCTAGTAACAGCCAATGCTAATCGAACACTTTTCAGAATGCTTCTTTGTAAAAAAAAAAAAAGGTCACGCTTTGTTTTTTTTTGTGTTTGCATAATTAACTAGCTCCGCAAATGCAGCTATTCGTAATTCCGTGCACAGACCAAGCAAGGTACCATGAACACTTACCAACTATCGTACCTACCAAGTGCTCAACCCCCAGTTCTCTATGATTATCTCCAATTTAGAGTGGGCGTTTGTTCGGTATTTTACAGTTTGTAATGTTGTTTGTTTTGAAAATCAAAATGTGAGATAAATCCAGCAGGGCGCTGTGGAAGCAGTGCAAGGGCCCTGTTTCACCTTTTACAAAGCATCCTGTCTCCAATGGCAGTAGAGGAACAGGGGGGGGGGGGGGGGGGGCTGATGCGCCTGCAGGCCCTTGCCGTGTTGATAGCTGCCATCCGGACTGGCAGCTCATCGGCAGCTTCTAGTCACCTGCAGTTTTTTCGTCATCATACAGACTTCCTGCAACATCATGAATAACACTCAGACTGACATTCTGGAACAAAAAAGAAACCAGAACTTGCTTCACGGACCAACAAAAGAACAAGTGCAACATGACGCTTCTCTTGTCGTCGACAGTGCAAAGACCATGACGACACCACCATTAAACTCAACCAAATAAGAAAAATTAACTTCTGCATGAAGTAATTGTATTAAGAACAGTGTGCAAGTGGAGCTTAGATACTTACCGGTGCATTAAAAGATCCCGGGAACTTCAAAACAAATTAAACACCACCTAGAAATAGCACAGCTCGCTTGATAGGCACATGCACAGCAATCAACAAGCCTTTTGACGTGTTCTGTAGTGCTGGGATAGAAATCAAGAATCAACACCGGAGATGTTGTCAAAATACTTTGGGGTAGTACAATGCGCAAGTTTATCCTGAAGCTACTGTTGATTACAGTCACCTAAGGTGTTAAAGCTGGTTCACACTGTTGCAACCGACTATGACCAAGTTGAACAAAACAGGGTTTTAAGTTGCTTACGAATAACATTGCTGCTGCGCAGAACGATCATAAGCTGTCACAAGAGGCTTGAAGACTGGTTTTGTCAGACTCAGTCCTAGCGGGTAGCAACAGTGTGGACCAGCCTTTTAGACTAAAATTGTACCCAGCACTGGGTTTTGGACATGGTTCCAAAAATGCTTTAAGAGACTCCCTTCAACTTTAACAGAACCTCAAGTATTTAAAAGTTGAAGTAGGAAGCCTTCACATTCAAAGCTGGATCTCCTTGATTGGAATGTGTCTCCACTGTACAAGCGAGAGTGCCTGGCAGGTGTGGGAGTTGGCTTGTGGCTGTCCCTATTCGCACACCGAGTGTGGATAGTGGTGGATTCTAATCCGCACTCCGAGTGTGAATAATTTTGGATTCTAATCCGCACTCCGAGTGCGGATTGTGTTGGATTCTTATCCGCACTCAAAGTGTGTGAGTAGACTCTAGTGTGAGTGCGGATTGCGTGCGGAAGCGCGGACGCTGTACGGGGGTAATAGGAGATTAGGGTACGAAGGCGTTGGCACGAAGCCGTTGAGAGTGTTGGATTTTATTTATCTGCACTTCGCGTGTGGTGCGATTTTGTCGCGCTATGAACAGAGTGGTTTAGAAGTTCTCAACGTTGTGTTGTGAACGACACTGGCTTTGAGCCTCGACGAGTTTATAAAAATATTGGTGGTTCTGGTTTCAGAATTATAATAATTTCATGCAAATGTTTTTGCTTCTATTAAAACAAAATTAATTAGCATTGAGTGGTGCACTTCAGATTAAACGGTACTCACGCCACGGGGATCGGACACAGGCGAACAATGTATGTGTATGTGTTTGTCGCAGGGGGAGGGAGGGGTTAGGGAAAAGGGGTGGGTATCTTGTACCCACTCCAAAACTTGGAGAATCCCAAACACATCACCCCCCCCCCCCCCGCCAAAAAAAAAAGGAAAGAAAAGAAGTTTTGGCGATAATTTTTTTTGTAGGGTTAAATATTTTTATTGACGAAAGAAAAAAAAGAAACTAGAGCAGCGTGCAATTTCTAACGTGTATTGTCTTGTGCTTAGGTGATGGGGGCAGTGGCATAGGAAAAGGGGGGGCTGCAGGAAAATCAGTCATTTCCAGTAAACAATATTATTAAAAAAAAGAACCCCCCTTTCCTATGCCACTGCCCCCATGACCTCAGCACAAGACTATACACGTCTTCTGAACATTTTCAACACTACTAGATGAGGGAATGCTTGAAAAGCCATGGGCGTACCAACCGTGGGGGCAAGGAATGTGTTTTGCAGCCCCCCCCCCCCCCCCCCCCCCTTAAACAGCCGTCACTGGGCAGGGCAAACACTGGCCGGCGGCGCCGAAGGGATACCAAGGGCACCGCCCCCCCAGCTCGGGGGGGGGGGGGGGGGGTGTCGTTTGCCCCCTCACTTAAAAACAAGTTGGTACGCCACTGGTCCCCGGCCATTTGTTACTGTAGATTTTTTTTTTTTTTTTAATAGAATGATGTGCACGTTTGTAAGTAGACGATAGATGTCATGGCTGTTTTGGGTGCGGCAGCAGCGGAAGTTTTGAACATCTGTGTGTGTGTGCATGGGGGGGGGGGGGGGGGGGAAGCAATTGCATCTTGAAAATTGTTTGCTTGCCGCCCCCCTCCCCCTTCCTACATTACTGCCCCCACCAGCTAAGCACCACAGAATGTTAATGTGCTGACCATGGCAAAGCTTCCGTTTTCGGAGTGCGAAAAGGGACAGCCGTGCGAGTTTTCATTGCGAGCTGTTCACTATACAAGCGAGAGCACCTGCCAGGTGTGCAATTTTTACACTGCAACTTTCTTGAGCATTTTAATCAAATCGTATAACCTATATCTTGTAAACTCTGATATGGGGAATGCTAAAAAAACGAACAAACATCTTAGGGTTTACAAGATGTTGATTAATTACCAGCTTGCCTGCACTCTATCAGTGCTTACATATAACCTCTTTCCTCAGCCATGTAAAGTACGTGTGCACCCCCGGGTTCTAGAAGTCACGAATATGACCGGGGTAAACTAAAACGCCATTAAGGCAAACAATAATAATCTTCATTAGCTACAGTAGTAGTACTCTGGGTGGCTCGCAAGGCTAGACATATAGGCTCCTTGCACTGACGTCACATCGCGCACTTTTGAACACCAAGTAAAAGGAGGAGAGGGAAGCTGCTTTTGTAAGAAGTTTGAGTGACAGGTTAATCTTCTATAATCTTCTGGGGGGAGAATAGCGACGCCTGTGCAAATCCGGGAGGCACAAAGGAGGGTACTGATAAGAGGGGAGCTCCTTCTTCCCCTCTTCTCTGGAGGGCAACGGAAATGACGTCCTGTGCAAGGAGCCTATAGGCTCCTTGCACATGACGTCATTTCCGATACCCTCCAGAGAAGAGGGGGAGAAGGAGCTCCCCTCTTATCAGGACTAGGGAGGCTGTAGTGAGGGTGGGCGCAACTCAAAACCTGGAGAGCGTTTGCAATTTAATGGCGGCGCCAGAGGGAGAGGATTCGAGAAAGGATATGCGCCAGCGTTGCCTGCACGAGAGCAGGCGCCCGCTCTGTTGCAACTCTGTTGCTCCATGCGCCTTTCCTCCTCTCGCCTCCCATTGCAAGCAACGTGCGCCTTGGCGCAGCCTCTCTCGCTTCCTTCTCGCTCCGAGAATTGCAAACGTCGAGCGGAGAAAGCAAAGTTGCCAGACAAGCAGCAACGTCCAAGATGGCGGAATTTACCATTTTTCGCGTTAAAAAAATACTTAACCTATCGCAACAAAACTGGTGGCTATGGAAAAGTAATCATTTATACCTTGTGTAAATTATTCAAGCACCTTAATGGGGTTTTAAGACCCGAGTTAGGAAAGAAAACGACCCTTTGCCCCATAGACTCCCAGCAAAATTTAGCAATTAAATGGCGTCCATGTCCCGTGATCGCCGATCTAGCAGTTGCACCCACCCTCACTTGAGCCTCCCCAATCAGGACCCTCCTTTGTGCCTTCCGGATTTGCACAGGCGTCGCTATTCTCCTCCCAGAAGATTAACCCGTCACTCAAAATTCTTACAAAAGCAGCTTCCCTCTCCTCCTTTTACTTGGTGTGCAAATGTGTGCGATGTGACGTCAATGCAAGGAGCCTATAGGCTCCTTGCACATGACGTCATTTCCGATACGCTCCAGAGAAGAGGGGGAGAAGGAGCTCCCCTCTTATCAGGACCCTCCTTTGTGCCTTCCGGATTTGCACAGGCGTCGCTATTCTCCTCCCAGAAGATTATAGAAGATTAACCCGTCACTCAAAAATTCTTACAAAAGCAGCTTCCCTCTCCTCCTTTTACTTGGTGTGCAAATGTGTGCGATGTGACGTCAATGCAAGGAGCCTATAGGCTCCTTGCACAGGACGTCATTTCCGTTGCCCTCCAATGAAGAGGGGAAGAAGGAGCTCCCCTCTTATCAGGACCCTCCTTTGTACCTCCCGGATTTGTACAGGCGTCGCTATTCTCCCCCCCGAAGATTATAGAAGATTAACCTGTCACTCAAAATTCTTACAAAAGCAGCTTCCCTCTCCTCCTCTTACTTGGTGTTCAAAAGTGTGCGATGTGACGTCAGTGCAAGGAGCCTATATGCAGGGCCCGTAAGGGAGAAAACAACGGAAGTGACGAGCTTAAGAGGGTCCTGTCAACACTTTTAAGCAACTCTAGGCCCGCGCGCCTGAACACCGACGACACGCAGAGCAGGCCGGCGCGGGGCACACGCCGTACGCGAGCGCTACGACGACGCCCAGCTTGGAGCGTGTTCTAACAACCCGCTGAAACCCGCTAAACGCCAGCACCCCAACCGCGCCATCCCGCTGGACGCAGCTCAAAAAGCCAGCGCGCGCTGACCGGGATACGCTGTCGCAAGCGTGAGAAAGGACGAGACGACACGTCAAAGTAAAAAACATCCAGTTCTTCACGCGTGTCGCCGTCCCGAACACATTCAAGGCGTTCGTTCTAAGATCCGTATCCAAGCGTTTGACAGCACAGCTCAGTTTAGCGCGCCCTAGCGTGTCCGAAGGGCTCGCCGATAGCAACGCGAACTTTCGAAACCATCTGATCAGCGTTTCTGCAGTGCTCCGGTATCGCGGAACATTCAAGGGATTCTCAAGATAGCGGCTAGCATTTACGCAAGGCTTGAACGAACAGCCTCCACAAGCGATAGCGATCGTTTCCCGAAGGCAGCCAGCATCCCTCAGAACTGCGACGCGACACGAAATCGCGGAGACCGCTCAAGCGTCGAAAAAAGTTAAATATCATCCGAATTACGGTGGCAACGTAAGCTACGGTGCTCAGAAGATCATCCAGCACATGTAGATGATACTCTTCGGGCATGCATTATGAATATGAAATCGAGAAAACTTACCTAAACAATCATTTGACCCACGCACGTTGAAGGTTCAAACAGGCCTTTGTCTGCACGGACGGGACGGAGAAGAATCCAGACTCCAGAACTTGCTCCAGAAGCTGCTTGTGGCTTTAGATTAGACTTTGGATTGGCTGTGGCTTTGGATCAGACAAGTATACGACTGCGGCATATAGTTTCGGTTTCGACCCAACTCTACTGCAGTTTATATTTCGGTGGCCGGTGTCGCTACCGTGGCCAGCCATTACTGGAGTTATCTTGATCTCTACGCAGTTTGAAGTCAATTTTTTGGGCGAGCAGACATAATGTCCCAGCTTCTTCTCCTGCTATACGTTCCATGATAACCTTTGTTTGCTGACTGAAATCTACGTCAACTTATGTGCAAAAAAAGAAAAAAAAAGGAACAGGGTGTTCGACATCTTAATTAAACTTGATTTTTTTTTTATATGTGAGGATATGCAATATCTTAATTAATTATTAAATATTTGTTTTGAGTTTTTATGTTTTGCTTAAAAATTATTGGTATTTCTATTTTTCTTTTTTTTTTTTGTTGTTTTTTGTCTGAAGCTTTCGTCGAGTTGCGGGGCTCAGTAACAGCGGGTTATTTTGAGATTTTCATACACCAGTGAGGTAGGTAGAGGGGAGGCGGGGGGAGCTGTCAGGGTGGAGCCCTCTTCCTCCTGCCTCTTTTTCATCCTTGTCCTCCTCCTCCTCCCTCCTCCCCCTTCTCCTCCTCCTCCCTCTCGCTTGGTGCTTTGTGGGAGACGTCTCATAATGCAACACGCGCGGCACCGCGGTGCATTATGGCACGTTTCCCATAATGCACCGCGCGGTTACGCCGACGGCGACGCGTCACGCCGACGCGTTACGTCTACCGTTATGGTCGCCGTCGGCGTAACGCTTTTTCGTTACGCGACGCAAAGGCGTGACGAAAAAGCGTTACGCGACGCTGACGTGTCACGAAAAAGCGCTACGCCGACGCATCACGAAAAAGCGTTATGCCGACGCGTTACACGACGCCGAGGTGTCACAAACAAGCGTTACGCCGACGCGTCACGAAAAAGTGTTACGCGACGCCGAGGCGTCACGAAGAAGCATCACGCCGACGCGTCACGAAAAAGCGTTATGCGGACGCCTTACGCGACGCCAAGGTGTTACGAAAAAGCGTTACGCGACGCCGAGGCCGAGGCGTCCCAGAAAAACGTTATGACGATGCGTTCCACGACGCCTCGGCGTCAGCGTAACGCTTTTTCGTGACGCCTCGGCGTCGCGTAACGCGTAGGCGTAACGCCTCGGCGTCGCGTAACGCGTAGGCGTAACGCTTTCCCGTGACGCCTCGGTGTCGCGTAACGCTTTTTCGTGACGCCTCGGCGTCGCGTAACGTTTCCACGTAGCGCTTTTTCGTGACGCGTCGGCGTCGCGTAACACTTTTTCGTGGCGCGTCGCGTAACGCGTCGGCGTCGCGTAACACTTTTTCGTGACGAGTTACGTAACACGTCGGCGTAACGCTTTTTTTGTGGCGCGTCACGAAAATGTGTTACGCCGACGCTTTACTGTTACGCCCACGGCAACGCCGCTCAAGCCAGAAACGGACGCCTAAGAGCAGCGCTCGAAGATGAAAGAAACATCAATCAATTCAGGTTTTAAAGTCTGATGGTTCAGGTTTTATAGGCAAAAATGCTTATGTGTATAAATATTCCTAGTACATATGGAAGAATCCCGGCGATGTTGCCGCGACTTGGCTGGTACAGTGCCGTCAATCGGTGGTTGCAAAACAGAGCCCGATATAGAGCTTCATATATTTTCAGCAATATATTTTGGAAGCTGGCAGAAACGGCAAATGTTGCCGTCATGTGGCCGTCATGTAGCCGGGATGCAGCAATATCTTTTGGAAGCTGGCAGAAACGGCCAATGTTGCCGTCATGCAGCCAGGATGCAGCAATATCTTTTGGAAGCTGGCAGAAACGGCCAATGTTGCCGTCATGTAGCCGGGATGCAGCACTATCGTTTGTAAGCTGGCAGAAACGGCCAATGTTGCCGTCATGTAGCCGGGATGCCGCAATATTGGTTGGACGCTGGCAGAAACGGCCAATGTTGCCGTCATGTAGCCAGTTTAGTGCCGGCATCATGAACGCTGGCTCTAGACTGGTCAAGCTGGGCCCATATGGGGCCACCTTAACCATGCTGAGACCAATGTCGGCACAATATCTTGTGCTGCCTGGGCAGAGGCTCATGAGGGGTGCAGAAATATGTAATAATTAACGCGAAGTAATAAAAGCAATCGTTGATAAGGAAAAAAAGACATACCCATGAAAAAGAGATTTATACAAAGAAACTTTTTCGGATATCCCGACGTTGAGATAAAAATGTTTTCGAGATTACAAAAGACGTCTTGTAGATGTCTTCTGGACGTCTATAAAAATATGTCTTCCAGACAGCTTGACAAGGTGTCTTGTAGACGTCTAGGTAAAGACGTCTTATAGACGTCTAGAAAAGTTATCTTGTAGACATCTTGCGTAGCTCAAGACGTCTTGAGCTCATTTTAGACCTTTCAAGACGTCTACAAGACGTTCTGTGTTCACTGGGATTTTAGCGGGTCTCTGAGCTGTAGTTTGGAGTGCACGGAAGCCGGAATATGGTTCATTGATCAGTTTACTTATCCATACACTAACAATTTAGCTGGAGCCCCTACAGGCTCCCCAAGGAATCCCACCACACACTAGGAAGCTATTATATTATTATTATTATTATTATTATTTTTTGTGCCTCGTTTTATGTGCTCGTGCAATAAGCATTATTATTATTATTATTATTATTATTATTATTATTATTATAGCGCATTCGGAACATCAAATTCAAGAATAATTTTGATGTTTGTGATCCAAAATACCAGATCGAAACACTGCCAGTGTTTTTCTCAAATACGGAACCATATCAGCTTAAAGAAGAGCATTTTTTTTTTCTTTTTATAATAATTTTTGATTACATTGCCTTTCTTTGGATTAATATGATTTCCTCCTTTTTCGTTCTATTTCCCACAGAAGCGGTCAAATACACATCCCGGATACTGCTTTGATGAACTCGGGCTCCATGGGACAAGGTGAAAACCGGCACCTTAGAAGAGTGCTTCGGAATGTATAGGCAACTGGCTTGCTTCCAATATCACATGTCTACAAGACATATTTACGAAGATGAAAACAAAACACTGCAGTGGGGCACAATGTCGACGATCACTACAGCTAGCAAGGATGGAAACGAGAAAGATTTTCCCAAGCGAGCGGATTCTTGACGCCCTACCTCCAACGTGGTATACCTGCAATGTGACACTGGGCTGTAAAAAATAAGACACAGCCTCCCGGCCTTTGGCTATGTGGCCAGCAGTGCAGTCTACACCACCTTGAAAAACCTGAGGGGCCAAAAATGCAAGGCCGCATCGACAGCACGAAACAAGTTGGCTACAGTTCGCTTGCACAGGAAGACTGTGCTGGTGTAAATGATGTAGAACACATTTATGCTGTTCACCAATTGGTGATGCCCGGCCAGTGCCGACTTGTTACATATCATAATGAAACTACTCGCCAAGAAAAAAGACTTCCGACTGTGAAAATTAACATACGAGTGAGCTAATTTTAAAACACGTGTTGTCGCAAGAAAATACCCAAGCATTTTCTTGCGACATGTTTGCAGCAAAATGAATGTTCGCATTAATGCCAAGAATTCCAAAAAAAAGAAACGGACAGCTGAAACACTGCAATCAAAATTAAGACACTCGCTGCCAACCGTCACGGATGTCAAGAAGCGAACTCAGACGAAGGAAGAGTATGTCTGACGCCTGGGGGTGGTGAACCCATCGTGAGTTCGGGCTGAAGCATGCGTTGGACTGCAGTGAAAACATTCAACTGAGAAACCTTTTGTTGCAAGGTGACAACATCATTATAAATGCCAGTGCAGCATCTAAATAAAAAAGCTAAGGGGTCAAGGCTGAACAAATTAGTTCCTGTCCGGCCAGCAAGATGCTTGCGCTTCATCCTCATGCAAGGGCAACTGCTCTCTGAAGTCGGTGAATTTGTGTGTGTGTGTGTATGTGCAGATAGTCGGTGTCCTTCGACCAGTCTTGGGTATCTTGCAGCATGTTGGCATTGTAAATGCCAACATGCTGCACAGATATTGTGTGTCTCGGTGTCACAAAATCTACAGCATCTAAGATGCACGTGTATAAATGTTTTTCAAGACGGATATTTTCAGAGCTCATGGATACCAGGAGACTCGTTTCGCAGTGTTCAAAGGTGACCAGTTTCTTATTTATGACTCTTCTGTATTGTAAATTCAAGCAACTTTGAATATGAGGCTCCCATGCCCACTTCTGTTTGTGT
Organism: Ixodes scapularis; assembly: GCF_016920785.2. Classification (NCBI taxonomy): domain Eukaryota; kingdom Metazoa; phylum Arthropoda; class Arachnida; order Ixodida; family Ixodidae; genus Ixodes; species Ixodes scapularis. The sequence continues at coordinate 168,999,693 of NW_024609868.1, read as the reverse complement.
ACAAAACTTGTTTTTAGCCGCCCTAACTGTGTCGTTTCACAGACTCGGTACTGTTGAAGTACATCAGCGTATGGGGCAGCGCTCGGGTATTACGGTACTTTTTGTGCAAATATAAAGTTTTCACATTATGACATTGCCAAGAAATAGGTCACATGTGTTTTTTCGATGTAGTAACCAGATACATTGCTTGCTGCAATACAAGTACTATATTTGAACAGGAAGAGTGTATTGAATTGCTGAACCTATGCAGGTTTATCACGGGTCTAAGAAATGTTTGTCAAAATATGTGCAATACATTTTTCAAACCAGCACATCACAATTTTAGAATGTTATTACTTTTATACTTGTCCGGCAATTCGCGTCCCGTTGCTGTTGCATCAGGTGTCCCTAAGGGTAGTGTACTCGGGCCTCTATTGTTTCTAATATATATATCAATGACCTATCATCAATTAAATCGACAGTTAGACTTTTCGCTGATGCTTGAGTTTTTTACCGGAAAATTAATACACCTATAGTGATCACAATATTGTCCAAGACGATTTAGATACAATATTGTCACGGGTGGTGACCAATAAACAATAAATAAACAGAAAGAAATAAACGTTTAATGTGGCGAACTTGTGCCAAAAATAAAAGGGTACAAGAGATAACAACGAAGCGTCGCGGGCGTCGTAGTCGGCGTAGCAGCAGAGTCGAACACTGGGCGAAAACTGACTGCAGATCAGCACGCGCCTTGGGTTCTGGAACAATCGGCCTAGATTACTCGGCGACTGGAACATTCAGAACTCGATCTGACGAGAATGTTCTCGAACTCACGAGAACGCAATGAAAGAACAAATAAAAGAGCATTCCACTGACTGGAATCGAACCCAGACTTTCTGCACGACAGTCAAGCACGGTAACCACTCGGCCACGCGCGCGGTCGCTCGCTGACGAGCGTGGCAATATCATCATAGTTTTCCTTATGGCAGATGAACATTAACACATGTAAATGCAAAGAAATGTCCATAATTAAGTCCTCCCCTAAAACACTAACCCAGTACTTGTTACTTCCCCAACCACTAGAACATTCATTGTCGTGCAAGTATTTGGGCATGTATTTTACAGACTCATTCAATCAATCAATCAATCAATCAATCAATCAATCAATCAATCTATCAATCAATCAATTTATTGCAGCTTTCAATTCAATACATGTGAATGCGGGTTCGTCAAAAGCCAATAGCGGCTTGTGGGACTGGACCCGGCAGCGGAGTAAAATAACAGAAATATTATAAAGCACAGTCTAATACCCAAAATGACACAGTTCAAAACATTCCAGTTATTGGAGAAAATGAAACAGAACTGATCAAAAACACATGCAGGATATTGTCACATAACCACCAATGAGAGAGAACCACAAAAGACACCCCAAAAGAAACCCGATGCCGAAGTTGCAGGTTCTATCAACAACTGATGAAAAGCCATTGAAAGCACCAAGAACGGTCTAACTTTAGCAAGATAAAACAAAGTAAAACTAAGTTCTGAATTTGTTGGTTCATTATCTACAGAAGAGACGAACGAAGGAAGCTGAAAAAATGGGACGAGAAGATTTAAACTCATGACACAGGAAATATCGCTTTAGCATATTGTCCTTAAAGCTTTTTTTAACTGTCGCTTTGAATCAATATCTGAAAACAAATCTGATAAGCTATTAAACAGATCAGGAACATAAAATGAGCGATGACGTTTTCCATACTTCGTATAGACGCGCGGAATGACGAAACGTTCACCTTCTCTCAGATTGCGTTCTAGAACACGGGGTATCTTAAATGAACTTAACCAGTAATGTTTGCTAATTACACTTCTCTTAAAGAGGGCTGAAAAACGAGGTAGACATAAAGACTCAAACAACTCATCACTTGGCGTCGACAAAGAGGTGTACGCCACGCCCTTCAGTATACTTTTTAAAATCGTATCAATCTTGTTGTGCCAGAGCAAAGAACAGTTGGCATAAACAGTAATTCCATAGCGCAATAAACCGTAAGCAAGCGCGTTGACTATCATCTTTCAAATTGGAAAAGGTAGAAACGTCTTTGTAGAATATAACATGCATGAGACACTTCGCAATCTTTTGGCAATGTAACTGAGATGAGAGTCCCAAGATAAATCACTATCAAAATAAATTCCTAGATACTTAATTGTTTGATTAAACTCGAGCGGAGTACATGTGCACTGGGCGCACTTGGACGAATGGAACACGAAAGGAATGACTGGGCATTTCCGCTTTAAGGGATTGTTGAAACGCATTAGTTGCGTCTTGTGAATGTTCACTTTAATACTGTTTGCTTCAAACCAGTCTAATACCCGAGTGGCATTGTCTTGTAATAAAGAAATTGCATTTGATAGATCTATATGGCGTGAGAGTAATAACGTATCGTCCGCGTACTGGTAGATTTCACATCCAGCAACACTTTTAGCGAGGTCATTCACGTATAGATTGAACAATAATGGTGCCAACACAGATCCTTGAGGTACTCCGGCTTTCAAAAGGACGCGAATACTACGGGCATTACTAAGTGAAACATATTGCGTACGACAAGATAAAAAATCTTTAAGAATATGAAAAAATGGTCCCCTAAAACCATAGTCGTAAATTTTTTTCAGTAGTATTTTATGACTAATAGAGTCAAATGCTTTGGAGACGTCTAAAAAGAGCGCGCAGGCAAACTTATTTTTGTCGAGAGTTGTGTTTAATGTGTCCACGAGGTCCTCAAGGAGCGATTGGGTGCCACGCCCCGTGATAAAGCCGTATTGGGACGGTGACAACAAACTAAACTTATCAAGAAACGCGGTCATTGTATTTAATATATGCTTTTCAAGTGCTAAGGACAGACACGAAAGAATAGATATGGGCCTATAGCTTTTGACGTCATCACGCCTACCGCCCTTGAAAAGTGGCCTAACGATCGCATTTTTGAAACCAACAGGGATAACTCCGGAGCTGATACACCCGTTCAGTATATATAGTAAAACATCGCCCAAGACCTCAAAATTGCGCCGAATATCGCCAACGCGGATATTGTCAGAGCCGGGTGCTTTATTCGGCTTGAAATTAAAGAATATCGCACGGAGGTCTTCCATAGTCATATTAGGCAGAAATGCAGATGCTGAACATGAAAGTTGCAGATTAATGGGTGAAATGGCTTCATCATGCGATACGCCCGAAACTGAAGCGAAAAAGCGATTAAAACTGTCAGCAATCAATGTCACATCAGATTTGAAATGTTTTTTTATTGTGTCATCAATAGAAGCAGCAGAGCATCCTTTCACCTCATTTACGAGGGCCCAAGTCTTAGAAGCGTCAAAACGAGAGCGGTAAAATCTTTCGTGGAAATGCTGACGTTTTCTGGAACGGATAAGGGCATTGACACGATTCCTTTGACTTTGATATTGCAATCTTAATTCTTTGTTATCTGGAAAACGACGACAGCGTGCCAATAAAACGTCTTTCTCTTTAATGGCGGAAAGGACGTCAGTAGTTACCCATGGCCGATTCTTTCTTCGTTTTTTTATATGAATGGTTTTTGTGCTCATGGTTTTAAAGTTTGAAAGAATATCGACCAGCTTTGAGTAGGCATCCTGATAGTTGCAAGTTTCAATGAGCATATCCCAGTTATAGGCAGAAATTAGTTTATCGAGGTGACGTGAATCAATTACTGTTACTTGTGATTGCTCTACTGGTTCAGAAATGACATCAATGCTGAGACGACAGGCAACAAAATAGTGGTCTGCCAACTTTTGTGTGATAACGGTGGATCTATTAGGAGCACCCAAGTTTCTAATATTGATGTGATCTAAACAGGAGATAACTAAATTATCAGACAAATACTCCTCCCTGGTAGGTGCCTGAATTGTACTTTCAATACCATAGTTTGAAAGGATATTTAAGTAATCACAAACAATCGATTTCGAAGGTTTAAGAAGGTCGATGTTGATGTCACCTACAATACAGAGTTTATCCGTAGGCACTATATTTTTTAAGTTCGTGTCTAACTCGTCTAAAAAATTACGTACGCTTTCTGAGGGCGGTCTATAAAGTGTTAAAAGAGATACTACAAAGCTCTTTTTACAGAGTTTTAAAGAGAGACACTCTGCATAGTTGAATGGGATTTGCAATGTAACGGTTGACCATGCATTTTTAACATAAACTGCTATTCCCCCACCTCTAGAATCGTTACGAGTTAGAAAAAAAGTCTCAAAACCAGGTAAAGAAAATTGGCCTTGCGCGACTCCCACGTCCCGAACGTTTATTTCTGTTAGAACGAAAACATCGACTGCGGTCTCAAGTGCACCAACAATGAGCTGGAATTTGTCCCAATATTTTTTAATGCTTCTGATATTCACGTGAAGGACCGTAAGCGCGCCAGCACTAGGAGGAAAAGTGTCGATAAACGAAGAAAAATCAGAATGTATTACAGTACTCTCCATTCCTAACTAATTCTTTCTAGATCCCTAGTGCTAGCGATACGCACCGGTAAAGAGCTCTCGTCCTTCTTAGCAAAAATGTTACCGTTCTTAACCCATACAAATCGGTAAGATTTTTCTCTGCCCTTGGTTCGAGCTTGCCAGAAGAGTTCTTTGTTTGACCGAGTTAGGTTGTCGTTAAGGTATATTTTATGTTGGTTTTCGGATCGAGGGAGAGTGACTAACTTCTTGCGAGCACCCATCCATTGTTCTTTTACTGAGACTGAAGTGAATTGAACCAGAATCGGGGCTCATCATCGACTGAGAAAATAACAAATAGTGCACTAAAGACACTTAATTTGTGAAAATGCCATTTGTGTGAGAAAATGTTTGTGTTCAATAAACACATGGATGGTACAAGATACATAATAACCATATAAGAACTATATGAGAACTATATAAGATATATTAGCAACTTCTTACAAGTTTATTATATAGTTTTAATGTAGTTCTTATGTGGTTCTTATAGGGCTCTTATATGTTCTTATAGGGCTCTTACATGCTCTTAGATATCTTGTATGATTCATATGTGTTTATTGGACACAGAAATTTCCCATACAAATGAGATTTTTCAGTAAGGATTGAGACGAAACTACTCGTATACTAAACATTTATCCTCCCAACATTTGAATATGCAAGCATCATTTGGAATCCGCACATAAGTTACCTAATCTCGAGGCTCGAATCTTCAGAACAAAGCAGCCAGATTTATATGCAGTGATTATTCATCCGAAACTAGTGTCTCCTCCGCTTTAAAAGCTAGATAAATGTTCCTAATCTACAAAGAAGACGAAAAATAGCCCGATTGTGTTTTCTTAGTATTTTTTTTTTCAAGATGTGTATTACTCAGATTCCAATTTTCAATCTACTTAGTGCTGGGCTGCCATTTTCATATTATCCATATTAGATGATTCCTGCAAGATTGAACCATTTCAGTGCCGTACTCACACTTTCCTCTTTTTTTCCTCAGTACTTTGCAACACTGACTAGAACCACCTACCTGACGATATTGTAACTGAGAGATATCCCATTTCATTTAAAAAGAAGGGCATCAATATGTGTAACTGAACCTTGATTTGTAAAACTGCATCATAACAATAGCATGCTAATAAGCGTTTTTTGTGTGTGTGACTTTTTTTTGTTGGTGTTTATTTTTTATGTTCAATTACTTTTTTGTCTATTTTTGAATCCCCCCTGATGTAATGCGTCTTTGGATGCCTCTGAGTTGAATAAAATTAACTGAAATGAATGCCTCTGCAACATTTATCCAATTGTTACTTTAGGTCATTTTATCTGGTCCTACTACTTCGATTATTGTCATTTCATAGGGATTCTTTTTTTTTATACAACTCCCATGTCGTTCAGAAATAATTACACCACCCAGTTTATCGCTTAAAAAATAACACATGTCTCAAGATATCACTTTCTTGTATTTTACTACAATGATTGTAGGTTATAATAATTTTCCTGCGTTCTAAAACTGGTTCTTTATATCACTCGGCGTTCACAGCTCTCATGTTAGCTCATAAAAAATAAATAGATCGAAAACCCGCGTTTCTACGACGTAAAAGCTACGCGCGAAGCCTTCAGCTCAGCTCTATAGAGCGGCGCTCGTCAGCCTGCTGCCGTGACGTCACCGGAGGCGTGTGCTGGCCTTCTCCTCTAGGTGGTGTTGGCGTGAGTCGACGGTTCCCCCTCGAGGCCATCTTGGCTACGATGGTCAGCTTTGAGTCCTCGACTTCTCGCGCCGACAGTAACGGAGCCACTGCATTCAACCGTCCGGACGTGAGGCGGGCTGACGTCTCCTCCCAAAGTCTTAAAATTAGCTTACCCCCGTTGCTCAATTTTATATTGTCCCCGGCGCTTGTTAGTTTCCATATTGTTTTGTGTTCTATGGAACTTAGTATTATTTCTTTAAATGTGCAGGGGCTTAAGAAGAAAAAAAAAACAGCGGGAAGTTTTTTTTTTTTTTTTCTTTTTTTTGCCTATGTTTTGTGCTGCGACTAGCTACTTATTGAAGAAACAAAATTTTTTCCTGAGCACAAGACGTTGAAACGTTTCATTTTTCAGATTTTCAGTTCCATGTTGTTATCCTAAAGTTCGACCCCGTGCACCAAAGTAACTGAATTCCGGGAAAGTAGCGCCATGCTACCTGTATAGTCGCCACTTTGGCAAATGAAATGAGCAATTTTTTCTTGACCGCTCTCTTCTTGGTGAGCCGATCTAACTTCGCTGGTGACAGGTAGCTTTATAGAGTCGTTTCTTGTACACCGACATTTTGATGTCCCCATACCGGCGAAAGAAGCGTTCGTCTTGGTTTCACTATACACATGCCGTGTCGGTGCTTGGAGGCCTTGAAAAATAATTTTTCTTTTTTGAAATATGCAAGATCAACAACACAAATGTAAGATATTCATGTTGTTAGGCATGATTGATAAGTTGATTGCACACAAAGTGCGAAAGACGCTTATATTGGCGGGTAACTCCTTCAGTACAATAATCCTCCATAGTGACCTTGGCGCGACTGGATTTGGAGCACCTGACTTGTTCAGTTCGTCTATGAAGTTACGACTACTGAAAACACTCCTGATAAATATTAACGAGTGAAACCCTCCCACAATTATTTATTTGACTTTTGTTTGTAAAACCAAAGCGCTGCTCTGCGATCAGAAATATTTTAATTTTAAACATATTTCTGACGTCCACGCTTACCGCACAACTATGAAATATGTGAAATAGCATTTTACGCCTAGCGTTTCCAGATGATTTCCTGAAAGATAAAATAAAAGTTACAGGACGCGCTCGACCACTCACCTTAGGTTGGACGGCCAGGACTGTGCTAAAATATACGAAACTAAGTGGCAGCTCGCTAATTAAGGTGTCATTTGTTTAATTTAAAAAAAGGTAGTCTTACTAGATAGAAACAAGCAAATACGACACAAGCTGTGACTGATTGATTAGGTGTCAGGAGGTCATCATGTTATAAATGAAGGTGACAAAATGTATCGTTCGTCTCATGAGACAACTTCCTTTTTACCTCCGTTCCGGGTTTTAGTATGTCGGTCTACAGATACGTCGTGGTTCCTTCACACTTCATTTTGAAAACAAAGCTAAATTTTGGGGAAAACAGACAGTTGCTTTTTCGTAGGAGTAGACATTGCATCTTGCCTAAGGCGTCATTTTTCTATTTGCAAACATTTTAAAAAAGATTGTTTGCCTTCTCCCTTAAAGCCCCGTCACACTGAGGCTACAGTTGAACAACTGTAACCGGCAACACGAGGAAATCGTGTTAACGGCGACCATGTCAGATCGCGGCAACAACAACAGTCGCGAAAAATGTTGCTGCCGTCCGGCAACCGTGTTGGCCGATTAGTTGTCCGACCACGCTGTCACACCGCGATGAGGGTGGGGACAACACGAAGAGCACTCCGCCATCTTGATTGTTTACGTTCGTTCGTGAGCGGCGCTGCATTGCTGAGAATATGACTCTACAAAGTGCAAGTGCGTTCAAGGGCCGGTAATTGCCACGGGACGACATCAACCAGTGACTGCGATCACAAAACTTGATACGGGGAACTTTTTCCACGCTTTAGTTGGTCAAAATGGTCTTCATTTGCTGACAAAGCAGACAGCCCTAACCGAGGGAAGTGAGATCGCTGAAATATGTTTGTTGCTTACACCAGCATGGGAAGTGTTTCTGTCCGGTTTTTTTCTTTCACGCAGATCGTATTTCTACTGTAAAATCTAGTCTGAACCGGCAGTACCTCAAAGCGTCTTCTGTAGCATGGTGTAGAGGTGAACTGACAGCGCTTCAAAACTGCGACACCGACAGGTTCGTCCTTCATTACAATCGGTGGACTAAATATTTTTCAACTCTGTCCATTTGCCTACCTCCTGCTATGTTATAGCTTCATTCACCAAAAAGACCTGGCTATTTCTTAAACAATTCTGGTGTCTGATGGCGGCTGTTAGAAAGTTCCAAGCACCAAAAATCATGATCCGAATTGTCGTCTTAATGCTTCGACTTCCTTTTTAGCAGCAGAGCTGTTAAGGGCTAGTTTCCCCAGGATTGTGTCCCTCGCAAAGAAATGTCGACACAAGAATTTGGACAGCTACCGCCATCTATGAGCGACGGCGGCAAACAGAAAATCGGCTTGCCGACCTTGCTAATAGATGACGACAACCTTTCCAGCCTTTCCACTTTGGTTTTCATCAGAGTGGAAAGGCTGAATTTCTCCAGGCGTCGTCCTAGATATCGTCCTTGAAGTCATGCTAGAAGTCGTCCTTGAGGTCGTCCTAAACATCGTCCTTGAGGCTGTCTGAGAGGTTGTCTTTGAGATCGTCCTAGAAATGTTCCTCGAGGTCGCCCTAGACGTCGTCCTTCAAGTCGCCGTTGATGTCGTTCGTGAGGTTGTCCTTGAGGTCGTCCCAGAAGTCGTCCTCGAGGTCGTCCTAGACGTGGACTTCGAAATCGCCCTAGAAGTCATGCTTGAGGTTGTCCTAGACATCGTCTTTGAGGTCTTCTAGATGTGGTCCCCGAGGTCGTCCTCCGTGCGTCGACCTCGAGGTCGTCTTAGAAGTTTTCCTTGAGGTCGCCCTAGACATCGTGCTTGAGGTCATCTGACCATAGTACAGCTTCGCTGGTCTTCCTTCTTCACCAGAGTGGAAAGGCTGAAAGTTTTGTTTTATCTTTGCTTTTCTGGATTATTTTCATTTTACTTTTTCAGCGGGTGAGTAGGCACGCCATATTATTTCACTATCAGTAATGTGAGGTGGTCTCTCGCCGGTTTTAATTTCAACACCAGTGTGAATGTTCACGACCGTAGCTGTGATCATTTCAAAAATCGCTTTTTGTAATTACGGAGTAAAAATATTCATCAAATTACTTCATCTGCATGACATGTCTAATTATTGTTAAATAATGTTTTCCAAGTCTTTATTTGAGTAAAACGTTATTGATAGGGAACTAGCTCTGTCATCGAAGCTCTCTGTGTTGTCGTGTTACCGGTGCGAAATTCGCTCAGCCAGCGATCAGTGCAACACACGTAAAAAAACAAGTTGCGGCTGTCTTTGTTGCCAAACGTTGTCATACCGAGACAACATCTTCGTTGTCCTCCATGTTGTGCTACTATTGCCACAAAAGACAGGTTTGTCTGACAACACGGGCATCGATCAAACATTTGCCCGACTGTTGGACAACCTGTTGTGTTGCCGCTGTCGTCGTGTTGCCTTAGTGTGACATGGTCTTTACAGAAGTGTCCAACTCTTAAAACTCTGGTAGCGTACCTAGTGTCAGGTCTCTGACATCATTTCGTTGATCGCGTAATTCCAAGAACTGAGCAGTGTGCTAAGACGACATAAACGTGTTGCAGCCTGCATAATCACACTGTCGATTAGTTGTTGAAAGGTGCAGTTTTTTACTTTAAAGCATCTGCCAGATGATGAACTACTGCATGCATTGTGAGGATGTGTCGTCTCCAAAACCAAATATTCTCTGCGGTATTTGCACTCGAATGTTCTCCCAGTCACGGAGGCGAAGTATCCAGCTACGTAGGTCAGAATGAGAGTCTTGGAGGACAGCGCTGCTCAATAATAGTTGGTAATGTCAAATGCGACAGCTAAAACACAGAACAGAAAAATACTCTTCGCAGGTGACACGCATGCTAAAACCAACAAAATATGTCAAAACACTTTGTAAGTGGTAACTTCTTCTAAAGATAATTACTATGCCTCCTCGATAACACGAAAAGAATAGCGAAGTTGTTGACTATACTATCCTCTTTTTTAGCGAATTGAAAAATAGCAATACAAACATGAGAAAAAAAAATTGGCAGACCATTTTATAATTGAAGAGCTCTCAAATTGAACTGTTTTTTTTTCGGAACTGCCTTAATTTATTGAATACGCCGTTGCTCGTCGGTTGGGAAGAATAATATGTGAACCTTCGATGCTCCGGCATACGTTTCCCAACACTAGGGCTCACAATACATAAGAAGCATCGATCCTCAGATTCGCACACACGAACACTAGAGATTGAGGTCATCGACGAACACGGTGGGTACGCAGGCGTCTGCTCTCCTCATTTCCAACGGATTTCTACGTTGTCGGATTGCCCATCTATTGTGAGGCTTTTCTTCGCTTTCGAGTCAACTGCCGTTTATAAAATTGCGTCGTCACGTCGTTTTGTCTTGTTTTTTTGATTAGGTTTTTCCGGTATTCTGACTAGACCTAATAATAAACAAGAACACCCTTATAGGTTGTTCTTGTAAAAGTAAACAAGAACAACCTATAACCAAATTCCATCTTTGGCGCTCAGACCGAACTCCACAAAGATGACAAATCATAAAAAAAGTGTTCTCCCAGGTTATCCGGAGTACTTCGCCAGCATCGTGGCAGATGCTCGGCGGTGAAAGCCCTCTCCTGACTCTCCTCACTTGGCTTACGAACAGTGACGAAGCTGACGGAACAAAACAAAGCGCGCAGGTTTTATTTTCTTGAAGATTTTGGTGCATAGGCGGTGAAGGCAAATTAATGCGCTAGCATTAATATCACATGACAGAAAAAAAGGTGACGGTGTTTGTCTGTGGACAAAATAGCGGGAAGGGAAGCGCGGCGCGTAGAGAGGAGGAGAGAAGTGAAGGACAAAGGCGAGAGGGCCAGTCTTCACTGGCAGGTGTGCGGAGCGCGCATGACTTGGTTCGTGCTAGAAAACAGAGTGTGAACAAAGTACAACTCTTGTCCAAATAGGCGGAAAAAAATTAAAGGCTGCAAGCACAAGTCACTGCCAAATTCCTGGTTCAAATGCCGCGTGCCAAGTGTCTTCTTGAACTGATTGACATGCAACATTCGAAGCAAGGGTCTCTTGTTTACTTGCGTTCGATTCTATTTGCAGAGTGACTTTTGTATGATGTAAAAGTAGTGTGACCCAAGATTTAGAGAATGCGTTAACATGACACTTGGGAAGCACCACACACGTCCCCCTGTGAGGAAACACAAACACTGACCCCGTAACAAAGCCCCAAGAAAGCCGCAAAGAAAAAAAAAAGCAAAGGGGACAGTCAATCCATAAAAGTGAAGAAGTCTCCATGAGCGTTTTCAAAAGGTACACGCTAGCGCAGACACCTTCACCTTTCTGTTTTGTGTGGCAGTTCCTTATGGTCATGCCAACGCATTCTGTAAGAATCCACTAATGGATTTGCCTTTCCTTTTTACTGTCTTTTGTCGATTTCGTAAGCACGATGAATGCGGTGAGTATCCGGTGAATCTTGATCCACTGACAATAACTGGAATTTTCCCGGCTACGTATCCATCAAATCACCGTTGCTGGCTATGACTGGTTATACACCGTCATCGGTGGTACTGGCTATTCCTATCGCACCCAATATTGGCCAAAACTGGCCCATGATATTCTGCTACCTGTAGAACGATCCCTCGCTTCTGGAGCGCGAGCTTTCAATCAATGTGCCCCGAGTCACGGGCGTTAACACACTTGGCCATTGACTCTCCGTAACTGAGCTGATAAACACTTGGGCCGCACGCGAAACTTTCATTAAGTGATCCTTTCAGGGAACCAGACTTGTACACGTTACTAAAAAAAAGTGAGGAATTACGTTCACTATTACTCAAGGCTCAGTTGTAACTAGTTACAGTTTTAATTACCGTTCCTTAAAAGTAAGCGACCGTTACAAAGTAATATCTTTTGCGGCGTTGCTATTAACCTTACCGCCCTAGGGAAAGAAAAAAATGGAAATGGGTTTTTTCCTGCTACTTATTGTTGCCACCTGTCACACTTCAAATAACTTGAGCAACCGTTAACCTTCGATAGCCTCGTTGGATATCTTACCCCGTTATTTTGTGTTTTTTTTTTCTCACGAATTTGCCGAATATTATGATGCAAACTCTTTCGACCGAATCAATATAGATGGTTTCTGCATTATTGTACCGCCTGAATACCTTGAAACTTTTGAAATATAAGCAATAGAACTCATCACGGGGCTCCCAAAAATAAATAATTAGTACGTCCGTCAAGACAAAAAAATGTAACTCGCAAATGCCGTACGAACCATTTCTTGATGCCGTTCATGACCACAAAGGCCGGCAGTAGTGCAGCCCAATGTTCCCAGGACACCTAAGCCGCCACGAGCCGGCAAAATGCTACGTAAATCTCATCCCCGAGTTTCACCACACAGCCAGCAGTCTTCCTTTCCGTACTCCAAAATTTATCATCCTCAAATAAACCCTTGCAAAAGAATCACTAGATGCGTTGTGCAGTATTGTACCCCGCTAATATCTTATTACGTTTAACACATAATGAACCACTCATTACGGCGTTCACAAAAGCAACTAATTAGAGCGTCTGTCAAAGCAAGAAATTGTCGACTCGAGTATGCCGTACTAAACCTTTTTTCATGCCGCTCATGAACGCATGGAGCACAGCACGGCAGTATTGCGGACCAGTGTTCTCTAGGTAGCCAGCGTTTCCAGATGGTCCCATCGAAAAACCGCCAAACGACTGTGAGGTGTAGACCAAATATAGCCAAAGCCGTAAACAATATATATCGCCAAAATAGCCAAGATTAAAAGGAATGATTTTTAAGCCTTTTATTGACAATTTCTCACATTAATGCAATACACGGTACATTATCTTTTTCAACCCTCAGATGCACCAAATTTTGTGTGCATTATGTTACTTGTAAATTAAAAATAAAAAGGTTTTGAAAAGATGAAAATCTGCACCACACCGACCCATCCTCCGTAGGTTTTCAGAAGTACAAAACACAGAAAGGCAGCTTTATTGTGAAGCCCGGGAGATATGATCATGCAGTAAACGAACAAAATACAGAAGCAGAACATTCTCGAACACTGATAGTTTCAAACCTTCAAACCAGAACCCCAATATCTAAGGTCCTTACCGATATCCCACTCGTCTCTTTTTCTCTCTGTAGATTATGAGTGTCCCCTATACTGGTTTACGCTATTTCTGACTGTGTTGTCCTTTCTTGAAGTGGGCGACGACTGGAAGGTAGTCAATTGTTTAGCGGTGAAACTGCGGACTTCTCATTTTTACAAACTTGGGTGCCTAAGGATTCTCACACTGGGCACCGAAGCGGTTTCGAGAGTTCAGTCTACGTCCGGGCAGAGCCATATGCATCCGGGTTGAAGACGCGCTACCGCGTCTGTGTTAATAGTGCAATCTGTTTGGTTTGCTCCACTCCGCTGCACGGAGACCGCTTGAACTCTGCAAGCATTGCTTCACTACGCATTGTGGAAACCCGAAAGTTTGTAGAAGTTTGAAACCTTTCTCCTTCCTCTCTCTCCTCTTGACTAACCAAAAAAAACAACCATTTTTTTTTTTACAAACCTGATTAAAAGTTTGAAAAGGAACTAGTTAAACCTCAAAGATCGGCGCCGAACCTGAGGTACGACAAAAGTTCGCCGCATTCTTAGAAATAGCTCAGTAAGAGCCACATTGCAAACCACAAAGTTTTGACGCCAACTAGAGCAAATCTAGCTCACTTTGGTTATATATAGCACAATGTGGCAACACTGCGCGGTAGGTAAGCCACTGGCCGGTGATTTCCATCTAAACATCACCTCGAGGTTCACCACAAAAACCGAACACTTCCCTCCTCACGTGCGGAATTTCTCATCTAGAAATGTTTTGTTTATGTTCCGAGTAAACACGCGCCATCTTCAAAGTGTTCTCAATAAGCAGACGCATAAAACAAGTAACAGGAATAAGCCACCCTAGAACTTACCTCACGTGTACGGTAAATGCGGACATACTAATTGGGGTCGTGCCAGTCATCTCCGTCTTACTAGACAAGGTGAAAAACGGCACAAAAACAAATTCACATTATTTATCAAGGGGAGATGACAAAAGTCCAAAGATATTTTTAGCAGCCAAAAACGTCGCTTCCACTACAATTTTTTGATTGAACGTAATTGCAGCGGGAGACGGAGCTTCCCCTCCTCTTGTGACACTGAAAGTGGTTGTAGTCAGTCTAACCGAGAGAGTAATTATTAATTCTTGTCTGCGATTTTAAAACCTCGACCTTATAGAAGGCCTCGCCAAAGAGCACGAAAACTTCCTTGCCACGTGTTCGATAGCAAAGTAAAAATTAAGGGACTAAAGACAGGAGGGCGCACGTAAGAAATTGGCCTGCCATTCCATCGTTTCTTTTTTCCTTTCTTTTTTCCCCAGGGTCGTGTCCGCCAGCAAATAAATGTCGACACGGCACTCCGGACAGCTACCGCCATCTATGAGCGATGGAGGCAACCAGACAACCGGCTTTCCGGTTGTCTGGTTGCCACCCTCGCTCATAGTAGGTGGCAACCTTTCCAGCCCTTCAACTCTGGCCTGCCAACTGGCGGCCGGCCATTACTTCATTCCCACAACACATCTTTTACCAGTATCTCTATTCCTGTATAGAAATACAATTGGAATATTTCTTTATCAGGATGAAATGTATTTCGTTACATTTCTTGGAAAATACCAACCCCCCCCCCCGGAAAGAAAACAAAAAAAACAAGTCGGAACGCATTTTTGATTTTACTTCTGAGGGCACCAGGGTCAAGGAGATGCTGGGGCATTGTTACTATGCTGACCAAGGTTCCGTCCGATTCTCCAAACTATTTTTCTATTCGTCCCCTTCTCTCCTCTGAGAAGTGTGGCGTAGTCGGGGACTCGAACCAGGTGGCACGCCAGGAGTGGAGTCAGAGGATATTCTGCCGCAGGTGGCAGGTCCTTAGGTAGGGATTGCTTGAGTCAATGTTTGCTGGCATCCAACGCCCCCTGCTAACCGTCTCTTTTGCCTTAGCGTCTCTCTTACCTAAGATTTGCTGGCTGGTTGTACACAGTACACCCAGCCGGCAATGCTGAGTTACAATTCGTTGCAGCACCGCCTGGTGGTGGTTGACTTTAATTAGTCGTATGACTCACGCAGTAAAGTTCAACACATATTCGAATGCGTCTGCGGCTGCGCCGGTAATATTGTCACGGGTGGTGACCAAAAGAACAATGAATAAGCACAAAGAAATAAACGTTTAATGTGGCAAACTTGTGCCAAAAATAAACGGGTACAAAAGATAATAACAGAGCGTCGCGGGCGTCGGAGGCGGCGGAGCGGCAGAGTCGAACGCTGGGGCGAAAAACTGACTCCGCTCGCCTCGCGGAATCCCTTATGTACCCTCGTGGGTTTCTGGATCGTTCCGCGTAGAAGGTTCGGCGCGTAGAACATTCTAACCTCGAATCAGCAAGACGGTTCTCGAATTCACCAGAACATCACATTACAGTGTCAACAAAAATGTGTAGCTGCGGCCAGGAATCGAACCCTGGCCTTCTGCGTGGAAGGCAAGCGCGATAACCGTAAGGCCACGCGCGCGCTGCCTACTTGGCCAGCTACGCGCGGGGCATTACTCCCCCCTTTAAAAAGTGCATCGTCCCGATACAACCCAAAAATTAAACAAAGCAAATAAAAAGAACGGTAAACTAAAGAGTCATTTGGAACACATAAGGTCCGCAGTCCTAACGAGCGTAGTACGGCTTCAGTTGCACGACGTGGACGACTTCCGGTCGTGGAGGGCGGCGTGACGAAGTCCGTGTTCCGTCGGGCATCACTTCGTAGTTTAGATCCCCGAGTCGACGAAGCACCTTGTAGGGTCCAAAGTAACGTTTCAGGAGTTTCTCGCTGAGACCGCGGCGGCGAATCGGTGTCCACACCCACACTTTGTCTCCGGGCTGGAAGTGGACGTCCCGAAGACGATGGTTGTAGCGGCCACTGTCGACGCGTTGTTGAGCCTTAATCCGGAGTCTGGCGAGCTGACGGACTTCTTCTGCTCTTTAGGCAACAACCTGGGCGTCGTCGCTTGCGTCGACAGCCGGTTTGTGGGGTAACATAGCGTCCAGCATTGTCGTTACCTTGCGCCCATGCACCAGTTGAAAGGGTGTCACTCCGGTGGTCTCTTGTACGGCGGTGTTGTAGGCAAATGTGACGTACGGCAACACCTCGTGCCATGTCTTGTGCTCCACGTCGACGTACATGGAGATCATGTCAGCGATGGTCTTGTTGAGTCTCTCCGTTAGCCCGTTGGTCTGCGGGTGGTACGCCGTGGTGCGACGATGGCTGGTGTGGCTGAGACGGAGGAATTCTTGCGGCAGTTGGGCCATAAATGATAATCCACGGTCTGAGATAAGGACTTCGGGAGCGCCGTGCCGGAGGACGATGGACTCGATGAAAAACTTCGCGACTTCAACAGCCGTCCCTGATGGAAGGGCTTTTGTCTTGGCGTACCGCGTGACATAATCGGTTGCGACGATGATCCATCGGTTTCCTTGCGTTGACGATGAGAAATGTCCGAGTAAATCTATACCGATTTGCTGGAATGAGGCAGATGGCGGCGCAATAGGCTGAAGAAGTCCTGCCGGTCTCGTCGGTGGCTTCTTCAGTCGTTGGCACTCGTGGCAAGATTGGGTGTAGTGGTGCACTGTCTTAAGCAAGCTTGGGCCAGTAGTACTTTTCGCGTATCCTGGCAAGAGTCCTGCTGTAACCAAGGTGTCCCGCCGTCGGTTCATCGTGGCAGGCTTGAAAATTTTCTTCTTGGAGTCTGGAAGGGACCACCAACAGCCACGCCGTGCTGTTGTTGCTGAAGTTCTCCTTGTAGAGCACACCTTGTCGGATGGAGAAGGTTGGCAGTGTTCGTACAAAACCGCGGGGAACGGCGCTTCCTTGTCCCTCTAGGTGCTCGATGAGTGCTCGCAGCTCAGGGTCGTCTCGTTGGAGTGCTGCCATGTCGCTGACATCCAGAGCGCCGAGGAAACACTCATCGTCGTCCTCTTTGGTGCAGGAAGGACCGGCCTCGACTGGGGCCCTCGACAGGCAGTCGGCGTCATTGTGCTTCCGGCCGGACTTGTACACCACGGTCATGTCGAACTCCTGCAGTCGTAGGCTCCACCGGGCGAGGCGTCCGGACGGGTCCTTCAGATTTATCAGCCAGCAGAGCGAGTGGTGGTCAGTGACCACGCGAAAAGGACTTCCATACAAATAGGGGCGAAAGTTTGTTATTGCCCAGACGACAGCGAGGCACTCCTTTTCAGTCGTTGAATAGTTCCTTTCGGTGTTAGACAGCGTCCGGCTTGCGCGTGCGATAACTTGCTCTGCCCCGTCCTGCACTTCGACGAGTACTGCACCCAGTCCGGTGTTACAGGCGTCGGTGTGGATCTCGGTTTCAGCGAACTGGTCGAAATGGCCAAGAATCGGGGGCGTCTGGAGTCTTCGTTTGAGCTCGTCGAATGATCTCTGCTGTTCATCGGTCCACTCGAACTTTACGGCGTCTTTCGTGACGTGTGTCAACGGTGCGGATAGTTTGGCGAAGTCTCGAACAAAGCGCCTGTAGTAGGCACAGAGCGCGAGAAATCTTCTCACTGCCTTCTTGTCAGACGGCGGCGCAGATGCAGCTATGGCGCGGATGTTCTCGGCGTCAGGTAGAACACCTTTGTTGTTCACGACGTGGCCGAGGAACTTTAGTTCCCTATATACGAACCGACACTTTGTTGGCTTTAGTGACAGGCCGGCGGTCTTGATGGCTTGAAGCACGGCTCGAAGTCGTCTGAGGTTTTCGTCGAAATCTCGTGAGAATACCACGACATCGTCCAGGTAGACAAGGCAGCTCTGCCATTTCAGACCTGCCAGCACGGTGTCCATGACGCGCTGGAAGATGGCCGGTTCTGTACAAAGTCCGAACGGCATCACTTTGAATTCGTACAGTCCGTCAGGAGTGACGAAGGCAGTTTTCTCCCGGTCACGTTCGTCGACTTCAATCTGCCAGTAACCACTCTTCAGGTCCATCGACTAAAAATATCGGGAGTGGCGCAGTCAGTCTAACGTATCGTCGATTCGGGGGAGGGGATAGACGTCCTTCTTCGTCACAGCGTTCACTCGACGATAGTACACGCAGAACCGCAGGGTTCTTTCCTTCTTCTTTACAAGGACGTCTTAGGACGCCCATGGACTTCTTGAGGGTTGAATGATGTCGTCGTCGAGCATCTCCTGGACTTGATCTTGAATCACTTTCCTTTCCTTTAAGGACACTCGATACGGCTACTCGTGGACAGGGATTGCGTTGTCGTTAGTAATAATGCGATGTTTCGCCATTGGTGTTTGGCGAACTTTCGATGTCGTGCCAAAACAGTCACTGTATTCCGCGAGGAGATCAACCAGTTGCCGGCGCTTCGGGGCTGGGGGCTCGGGGTCGATGTCGAGCGGCGGCGGCGTCGTGCTCTTCTGCTGTGGCGACGAGGTTTCCTCGGAGTTTGCGGTGACCACGGCTGGCGCCTGAAGCTCCTCGACGTGGCCCACGCTGGTACCCTTCATTAGATGTTGCGGCTCCTCTCGAACGTTGGTCACAAGAACAGTTGTACGTCCTTCTTGGAGATCCGTTACGCCTCTTGCGACACCAATTCCTTTTTCGAGGAGCAGTTGGACGCTGCCTTCCGGAAGAGCTTCACCGTGCATGGCTGCGTCGGTTATAACGGTGACGAAAACACTCGACCGCGGTGGTAGGTTCACATGGTCGGCGAATACTCGGATATCGGTTGACGTCGTGTTGGTCTCCACCGGCGGCAGGACAGGCTTTCGCAGCGTCAACTGGTTTGCCGCGAGGTCGATGACGGCGCCATACTCGCAGAGAAAGTCCATTCCGAGGATAACGTCCTTCGAACAGTCTTGCAGAACGACGGACTTCACGGGGCACATCTCACCGTGGATCTCGACGTGAGCAGTGCATCTCCCGACTGGTGTAATGAGGTGTCCTCCGGCGGTTCTTATTTGTAGTCCATCCCACGTCGCCATGACTTTTCGAAGGCGGCGGGAAAGCCTCCTACTCAAGACCGAGTGTTCTGCTCCGGTGTACACGAGTGCCGATGCGTCGAGGCCGTCGATCACAACGTTTAGGTTGTTAGACACCGATGCAGGAGCGTCGTTGTGATGTGTAGCGTCGGGAGAGTGGGAGCGCTCCGTCGTTCTTGGAGGCTCTTTACGTCGGTCGTCTTCGGCAAGTCCACCTCCAGGGGTTGCCGTGCCTAGTTTCCCGGGTGAGCTGCGTGGGGCGACAGGCTTCCACGTCGGGGTCGGTGCATCGGCGAAGCTGGACGTCGCGGCGACGGCGACCGGAACTCTCGGCGGGACGCAGGCTCGGGGGACTGGGGTCATCGCAGGTGCTCGTCGATCTCCCGAGGGCGCTCACCATACCGGGGGCGCGGGTCGTTCGGGTGGAATCCGCGCAGCCCGAGTCGTCGGTATGCGCATCGGCGGTACGCATGGTCTGCTTCCCCTCAGTGGTAGCAGAGCGGGCGTCGGTCGGCCGTTCGCTACACGTCGGTCTTCCTCGACGAGGGTTGCTCCGGGCGGACGTCCTGGACTTGTCCTTCCTTGCGTCGAGGATACTGTGGCATCGGAGGGTCTCGTCGGGTTGGCGCCGTAGCTTGGCGGTTAGCTTGCGACGGTCGTCGGGCCATGGCGGCGTAGCTCAAAGTCGGCTCCTCTGGCGTCGCTGTGTTGATCGGAACCTCAGGTTGGAAGGCCGGGTGAACTTCCTCTCGCACGACCTCGGCGAGTGACAGGGAGTACGGGCGATCCGTAGCGGGGAGCATCTTGCCGATCTCTTTTCGGACCTCTTCACGGATGATGTCACGGATGCCTGGGAGGTCGGTACCAAGGTTGTATCCGGATGTGGCCAGAGTAGTCACGCCAGGGTGTCGCTCTTAGTGTCTGGCGCGTGCTAGTAGGGCACGCTCCCTATTCGTCGCCTCCGGGACGAACCCGTCGACAGTTGTCGGAGGATTGCGAATGAGACCTCCGAATATATCGCTTTTCACACCCCTCATCCGGTGTCGCAGCTTTTTATCCTCTGTAGCCTGAGGATCGACGCGGGCGCTCAGGCCAAGAACATCCTGTACGAAGCCGGTGATGCTCTCGTTGGTGTCCTGGGTTCTGGTTCGCAGTAGGTCCTCGGCTCTCTCTCGGCGGTGGTGGTTGCTGTACGTAGCCTTGAGACCGGTCTTGAAAATGCCCCACGACGTCAAAGAGGACTCATGATTCTCGTACCAGTGCTTGGCGGTACCCGCACGCGAAAAATAGACGCTGTGCAGGTGCTGCTCGTCGGTCCAGCAATTGTGGCGGGCAACGCGTTCATACTGGTCAATCCAGTCTTCGACGTCTTCGTATTGCTCACCGTGGAATGGAGCAGCCGTCCGCGGTACGACGGGCAGGTAAACGACGGCTGGAGCGGCCGGGGTCTCCGACTGGTTGGCCATCGTCGTCCCCTTTGTTTGCCTGGTCCTGGGTGGCAAGGGTCCTAACTCCGGGGGTAGGCCAAGGTTCCGGCGACTTAATCGGATCTCGGTCTGGTCTTCGTTGGGTTCTTGGGGGCTTGTGTTCGGACTTGCATTAAGGGAACTCGGAGGGGACCGCTGCACGGGCATGCGGTTAACCCGCACCTCCACCAAAATGTCACGGGTGGTGACCAAAAGAACAATGAATAAACACAAAGAAATAAACGTTTAATGTGGCAAACCTGAGCCAAAAATAAACGGGTACAAATGATAATAACAGAGCGTCGCGGGCGTCGGAGGCGGCGGAGCGGCAGAGTCGAACGCTGGTGCGAAAAACTGACTTCGCTCGCCTTGCGGAATCCCTTATGTACCCTCGTGGGTTTCTGGATCGTTCGGCGTAGAAGGTTCGGCGCGTAGAACATTCTAACCTCCAATCAGCAAGACGGTTCTCGAATTCACCAGAACATCACATTACAGTGTCAACAAAAATGTGTGGCCGCGGCCAGGAATCGAACCCTGGCCTTCTGCGTGGAAGGCAAGCGCGATAACCGTTAGGCCACGCGCGCGCTGCCTACTTGGCCAGCTGCGCGCGCGGCAATATTGCACGGCTCAAGGGTTCATCATCAGCCAACGGGAACGTAACCCGCTGCTCTGGTTATCCGAAACCCAAGAAGAAGGCCAGACGTGGCCTCACTGTACCGACCCAGATTTCATACACCTGCGACTCGTCTCGAGCGCGCTGTTTCTCGGAGAGCTCGCACCTGTGCCGGCAATATCAGGTCGCAATCTACGAAGTCTCAGTTTGGATAATAATGTTAGGCAAAACTTGAGGACGGCAATCCATGCGTCGAAGCTGGAACGTCGGCAGGAAGGACCATCACAACAGGGATGCCACCGTATCGTTTATAAACCTTAACAGAAGAAAATACATGTGTTCCAGAAAGCTTCAGGAGATCCGCTATTCTCGAAAATTCCAAATGACACCGCCTGCACGATCTTCATCAAGGTAACCTGCAACGAAAGTACGTATTGTCCTTCCAAACAGCAGCGGGGTAAAGTTTCATGTTCAAGGCCACAGCTTTAGATAAAGAACACCCGTTCACTCCACCGTGACGCCATGTGATCAATGTTGACAAAGGCGTCCTTATTAGACAGGGGTGTGATGACGTTTTGATGGGATTTAGGGTTACGTAGAATTTATTTAGAGGTCGAAGCCTTTTCTTATTCCTGGTCAGAAAGACAGGATGTCAGAGAAGGGACCGTCGTCACTCCTTGAACGTTTTTTCGAGCCCATTGAAAACTCCTCGTCGTCCGAAACTACTACCTTCAAGGCAAAGTGTCAAGCCTACAGAAAACTAATTTCGGATCAAAAACTTCAGCTTCAAACTTCAAGCTTCATCTCAGTTGGCATCTGAAACAAATTTGAAAAATGTATTGTAGTATCAGTATTTTTGTACTTGTACACTTAGCAAAAAGAGACCGTACTTCAAACGAAGTTGAAATATATTGAATACGAATATTCATTTTGCATTTATTCTGTATTATTTTGGCCGCATTCGAAATACGCGCGTAAGGTATTCAAAATACATTATAAATATGAATCAATAAATTATTTTAAATATACCAAAAATATCATCCCTTCACACTCAAGATGCCATTTGTGCATTAAAAACCGGTTACACAATTTTTTTTTTATTTTCGATTTTGTCAGCAAATGGTATCCCTGTGGTATTTGAAGGCACAACTAAATACAGCTCATAAAGCTACATTAGAAAGGAACACAAACACAAACACCATGACGCACTGAACAGCTCATTCACAGACCCGTTGACTGCTCTGGAGCTTTATATAGCCTACATATTGAAGGCAATCATTTTTTCGGTGACCACCTCTGCGCTTATTAAGGTTCCAAGTATTCGATCTTCTCCTCGGGAGTCTGTCGAAGGGGAAACAGTGTTTTGAAGTTCGCGGACCATATCTCTTACTAAAAAGCATTGGTACAACTAATAACAATTCGGCGCAGTCCCTAAAACAATATCCACACAAACGGCTCATAAAATACATGTTATTGCTTCTCTGCGTAGCACCACTCAGGACGAAGCGAATAAATTCAGTTTCTTCACTTTAAAATACTGTAAACGACTTTATTTTCGTGAGGACCTAATTCTTGCAAAGTTCGCGAATCGCCTACAATTCCGAAAAATAGGTCCCGTGAACAATTCCGGCAAAATGTAAAAACATTAAAATCTATATTGCGATCCCAGCGCGTCGCGAAAATCATAATTTGCGAATTATTCCCAAACTCCAACTTTGACCTAAATCGCGAAATATCGAGCCCGCGAAAAATAAATATTTTACAGTAGTTATTTTGCCTTTCCTTTTTAGTAGTGTACTATTTAATATGGTAGTTAATGTAACTATATTAAAGTCACTACTCAGATCACGTACAATGGTGAGTATACACGTTCAGTGAACTAACATTGTGCTAACAAAACCACGCCAAACGTATCTGTTCACAGCACCTGCTGAAGCTTTCCAGCATCAGCAAATATTGTGGTTGTAGTTCCCGAACACCGTTTGTGATCGGTGTGCAATTAACTGATCAGATGTGTTCTTGATAAAAAAAAGGAAACAATAGGTGACATTCACTTGACGTCACTCGCTAGGTTCGCTGGCATCGCCCACCACGGTCGCCATCTTCGAGGTCTCTTTCTATCGCGGGTGCCGTCTGGCCGGACCCTTTGAGAGTGGTTTAGCAGCATTTTACAATTTTAAACGGTCTTTTTGACCGAAACTACGTGTTATTCTTATACTTTGGTGCTTTTGAAGCGCTGTAGGAGTATTTTTTGTGTGTTTTAGTTCGTTTTTGTCGCTATCGGACTCGTTCACCGCGGCCGCGTTGCTCCCTCGGCTCCATGAAGCGCTCCGTGTCGCGCGCCGTGCCCTCGGCGGTAGCTCTTGCGAGAACCGATTTTTCTACTTTGGTGATTTTGTAGCACGGTGAGATTACTCTTTGTTTTGTTTTGCTAGTTTCTTTATTGTTTTTCTCTAGCGGATTTTCTGCACTACGTCGGTGTTCGTTCCTGAGCAGAAACATACCGTGCGACTCACAGAGTGCTCAGCTTATGAAAAATGCGGCGCCTTTTTCTTTAGCCCAAGCGATTTAAAAACCGCATGTAAGCGCGATTTGGCAAGCGGCGAGACCACCGACGGCGACCCGCTTCGCTGCCGCTTTGCTGCCGCTTTGCTGCCGCTCGGTCACTCGCGCGACGAGGCAAACCGCATGAAAGCGACGGGAGCACACGACCAAGGCGATGAGCGCGAAGTTTTCTAAAAATCCCAAAACCGAGCTACGCGGCAAGCGACATTGAAGGGTGAACCGCATGTAAGCGATTTAGCGAGCGACAGCGACGGGAGTCGGCGACGAGCGATGGAGATTTCTCACGGTCGGTCGTCGCGTCGCTCGGTGTTCGGATTTGTAGAAAACGTCGCTAATCGCCATGGTCGCTTGCTCCCGTCGTTTTCATGCGGTTTGCCTCGTCGCGCGAGTGACGGAGCGACAGCGAAGCGGGTCGTCGTCGCTTGGCTCGTCGCTGTCGCCGTCTCGTCCCGTCGCTCGCTAAATTGCTTACATGGGGTTCAGCCTTTCCACACGGTACTCGGCGGCAACAAGGAAACTAAAACGGCCCACCCCCGAGATAAACCTTTTTCTCTCTTTTGTTCAACGAAGCTTCTTCAACTATATGAAATAAGCACACACTACCAACGTACGACCGCGTACCCAAGCCAGTCAAACCACGACTACAGTGTACCACGACCTCGAAGATGGCGGATCGACGGTGGCGCTCCCTGGCAAAATCGAACCTGCAGGCTCAGTGAATACCACCTATAACATAAACTGGGCTGATTTATCAGTGCGATGCTGCGCAATTCAATTGACAAACTAATCAAATGTTGTATTTAGTTGTTTCAGTGTACTCCATATCTGCTTGAAGTGAACTTCTAGAAGGGGAGCTTTTCAATATTTTGGTAGTTTAAGTCAAACTACCAAAGTATTGCAGTCAAAAGGTACTTAGAGTATAACACAACAGTATTTACGATTTTCAGGTATTTTAAGAGTATTCTGCACGTATTTTTGATTGCTTCATTTTTTTAGGGTTGGAATATATTTCGCATGAATTAAATAAATATTCCAAGAAATATATGTGAAAGGTATTTTGTGCCTATTAATTTAGTATTTACATATTTCAAAACGCATGAAGGGAACTTCAAATGTAGTTGAAGTAAAGGTATTTTAAAATGATTTTTAGAAGTATATTTTAGTACTAAGCAAAAAAAAAAAAAGAAGTTTATATTTTCGGTCTATTTTTTGTGTACTTACAATTATGAACTGTATTTCAAATACACTCAAATTAGAATTTGGTATATTTCAAACGCATTAGTTTTCGCTAAGGGTTATGCCTTCCCTAAAATGTATTCCTGTACTTGTATTTCCAAAGAATTTTTGCCTCTATTTAAGATGTATTTCCGATACGTATCGCGATAAATTTTTACAGATATATTTTAGTATCACTATTTTAGCTACTATTTTAATGTATCCCGGTATTTCTATTTCCAAATACATTTTCGAGTATTTCTGCCCAACCCTGATGGAGATCATGTCGGCGATGCCTTTTTTTTAGCCTTTGTCTTAGTTCACTTGTCTGTGGATGGTACGCGAAGGTTCGACGGTGGCTGCTGCTACTGAGACGAAGGATCACTTGCGTCAGCTGGGTCATGAACGATGCTCGACGTTCTGTAACGAGGTCTTCGGGAGCGCCGCGCCGGAGGACAGTGGACTCGGTGAAAGCCTTGACGACTTCAACAACCGTACCTGATGGAAGGGCTTTCGTCTCGGCTTACAGTGTGAGATAATCGGTCGCGACGATTATCCATCTATTTCCTTGCGTAGATAGTGTGAAACGGCGACTAGATCCATCACGATCTGCCAAAACGGTGCGGTCGGGGGAGCAATCGGCTCCAGGAAACCTGCCGGCTTCGTCGGCGGTTTCTTGCGTCGCTGGCACTCGTGGCACGATCGTGTGTAGAGGTGAACGGTCTTTGGGAGCTTGAGCCAGCAATACCTTTCACGAATTCGAACCAGCAAAGTCTTTAACCAAGGCGTCCGGACGTAATGTCGTCATGGCAGGGTTAAAATATCTCCTCTCAAAGGTCGGTAGGGATTACAAGCAGCCATGGCGAGATGCTGTCTTCGAAGTTTTCCTTGTAAAGTACACTTTTTCGAATGACAAATTTCGGCAGGGATCTCAAGAAGACACGGGGGGATAGTACCCTCTCGCCTTTCGAGGTGCTCGATTAGCGTGCGCAGCTCGGGATCGTCTCTTTGACGTCGTGTCATGTCGTCGGTGTTCACCGCACCAAGGACGCACTCGTCGTCATCGTCGTCGCTACTACCGGGAGATGTCTCGACAGGGGCTCTGGACAGGCAGTCGGCGTCGCTGAGCTTGCGGCCTGACATGCAGACCACTCCCATGTTGAATTGCTGCAGTCGGAGACTCCATCGAGCGAGGCGTTCTGAAGGGTCCTTTAGATTTGCAAGCCAGGAGAGCAAGTGGTGGTTCGTGACAAAGCGGAACGCACTTCCGTACAAGTACGGGCGAAACTTCGTAATTGCCCCCACGACCGCAAATCCTTCTTTCTCAGTCGTTGAGTAATTTTTTTCCGCTTTGGACAGTGCACGACTTGCGGAGGCGATGACTTGCTCGGGGCCTTCTTGGATTTGAACCAGTACCGTGCCAAGTCCTGCAATACTTAAGTTCGTTTGAATCTCAATTTCCGCATCTTGATCGAAGTGTCCAAGAACAGGAGGAGCCTGGAGTCGTCGCTTCAGCTCGTCGAATGGCTGCTGTTGCTCTTCAGCCCACTCACATTTCAGGGTGTCCTTTGTGAGGTTTGTGAGCGGTGTGGAAATCCTAGCGAAATCGCAAACGAAGTGCCCATAGTACGCAAATAGTACAAGGAATATTTGGAGAGCCTTCTTGTCTGTCGGCGCTGGAAATGACGCGACGGAGAGAGTCTTCTCTGGGTTCAGGGGAACGCCATCGTTGCTAACCGCGTGGCCTAGGAACTTCAGTTCGTGCTACGCGAACCGACACCTCCATGGCTTGAGAGTGATGCGAAAGTTCTGCATGGCTTGGAGAACAGCTCGGAGTCGTCGCAAGTGCTCGTCGAAGTCGCTTGAAAAGACTGCGACGCCGTCAAGGTAGATGAGAAAGCTCTGATATTTCAGTCCAGCCTGTACGGTGTCCATGACACGCTTAAAAGTTGCTAGTGCCGTGCATAGTCCAGAGGGAATCACCTAGAACTCGTACAGTTTAAGCGGCGTGACGAAGGCTGTCTTCCCTCGGTCCCGTTCAACGAATTCAATCTGCAAGTAGCCACTCTTCAGGTTCATCGATAAAAAATATCGAGAGTGACGCTGCCGGTCTATCGTGTCGTCTGAGCTGTAGGGTGGTACACGCCTCTCTTCGTCAGCGTGTTCAGCGGACGGTAGTCCACGCAGAATCTAAGCGTCCCGTCCTTCTTGTTAACCAGTACGACTGCAGTGGCCCATAGACTGCTTGAAGGCTGGATTATATCGCTCTTTAGCATCTCTCGCACTTGCTTATTGATGACCTTCATTTCACGGAGACTCGGAATGTCGATCAATGCAGAGAGAGTGCGTCGTTCTCGGTAACGATGCGATGCTTTGCGACGGTAATTTAGCGCACCTTTGACGACGTCGCGAAGCAGTCGCTCTATTTGGCGAGGAGGTAACTCTGCTGCCGTCGTTTTGCGCCCAGAAGCATAGGGTTAATTTCGACCTGCGCTAACAACGCACAGTCTCGCTAAGGTAGCGGTGATTCTTGAGTAATCGCGGCGATTTCGGCAGAGTTCCAGAGCTACCTGACATGGCCCACAGCTGCACCTTTAGTGAGGTGTTGCGTTTAGTGTAGGACGTTAGTTACGAGTACCACAGTGTGCCCATCCTGAAGTTCAAGTACTCCTCTTGCGACGCCTATTCCTCTTCCCAAGAGCAATTTAAGGTTACCTTACACAAAACCTTCGGCACAGGAAGCTGCATCGATCATGAGGTGTAGAAGAACACTTGATCGCGGCGGCCGGTTCATGGGGTCGGCAGTGACTCGGATGGTGGCGGACGCCGCGGTGTTGCCCATGCATTCATAATCGTCATAGCGAGTTCTCAAGCAGATGCACATTCACTTGCTGCTGCCGACGTCGACGCTCGCTGCACCTTTCACGATGTCTGTTGTTCCTTTTCTTTCTGGCACAAGTTCGCCGATTAATCCCATACTTTCAGTTAATTATAAGCCTCTTTTTAAAGTCACGTGCCAATTATTAGAAAGGCGGAACCACTGCACAGTGGCGGGACAGCTCCAGCGAGGAACGGGCAAGTCATTCCATAATACAGGGAACGAAGTAGCACGGCCAACACTACGAGCCGACAACCCAATCAAACAGCGTCGAAAGTTCAACGGAAGTGCCCCAATCAGCTTTTTTAGTGGGTGTGTTTTTGTTTTGGTGTGCCGTGACTTTGAGGTATTAGTCCGGTATTCTGCAGGGATTCCACAGCTATTAACAATGGGCAGTATTTCGAAAGGGGTCTATTCAGTACTGAATATGAGGAAGAGACAAAGGGACGGACGCCAACGACAAACGACCACTTCCACTTTCTCCCTTCCTTATATTCTGTACCGCTAACAACACGCTCGTCCTTTACAGGTTTATTCATCATCTCGGCAGCTTCATCCGGGAAATTTCTCACTGAGGCGCGGGATAACGCAGCACACGAAGCATACCCCTCAGAGACTTCGCAGCGTAAGCCCAATCACTGGCCCACGAAGACCGTCCGTGGAGGCTACCGAGACTCGAGGAGGCCGCCACACGAAAGTCCAGCCCCCGGAATTCGGACTTCTACCGGACTAGCCCAAGAAAAGCAAGAAGATGGCACCGCCGGCTTCGACCGCCTTATCCCTTGTCTTTATCCCCTCGCACCCCGAACGCCTGCTTTTTTCCACGGTGACGTCTACGAAGACTGGATCAATCAGTTTGAGCGAGTTTCCCGACAAAATGGATGGACGCCTGAACAAAACCTCAAGAACGTCTACTTTTCTCTAGAGCGAACGGCTTGGCACTGGTATGAGAATCACGAGGCCTCGATCAGATTGTAGGAACAGCTCAAGAAAGAGCTCCGACGCTCCTTTGTAAGCCAGCAGCCAAAGAACATGTTGAAGAGTTTTTTTCAGGTGAACGTTCAAAGCTCAAGTAAAAGTCTCACCAACTTTGTCGAGGATGTTCGTCAATTTAGGAACCGTATCGATCCTCAAACCCCCGAAGCAAAGCAGCTGTGAATCCTGATGCTCGGTGTCGAAAAGAACATAATCGCAAGCCTTGTGCGATGTACAGCCATCACCGTCAAAAGTCTGGTAACGGTAGCGAGGAACATTGATCGGGCCCTGCACGCACGAGCCGCCCATTACCATCGACCTTCTAATGACACTGCGCTCCCCCCCCCCCCCCCCCCCCCCCTCGCCAACCAGGTACGCCACATCGGCTCCAATATCTCGGGGATCTGCGAAATCATCCGGGACATCGTCCGTGAGGAACCGAAGAAGCTGGTACCTGCCGCCGAACGGCCAGCTTCGCTCTCGATCGCAGATTGCTCGTGAGGAAGTCCAGACCAAATACGATATAGCTTCACCAATACTGGAAACTCCTCCGAAAACACATAGGAGCGGCGGCGAACGTGACAGTGGCGCCTCTAGCGGACTCGGAGTCTACGGAAGCAGTCGTCGCAATGGAAAAGTATAGGCTCCGCGACGTCCTCGTGCTTTACAAGCCCCGTATCGTCAGCCTAAGAGCAGAAACAATTTATTACGGTCAGTTCGCTTGCAAAGTGGAATCCACTGATCGCAACTGCAACGACAATTGAATAACAACGCGCGCATAAACAAAGATAGAGCAGTTTATTTCGCGGGCTCAAACGCCTCTCAGGGGATGACACGCGTTTGAAGCGCGTCTGGGAAGCGGAAAAAAGGCGTTTAGCTACTCGAACTACGTCGTAATCGTTAAAACATGCAA
Source organism: Ixodes scapularis (assembly GCF_016920785.2). Lineage (NCBI taxonomy): Eukaryota > Metazoa > Arthropoda > Arachnida > Ixodida > Ixodidae > Ixodes > Ixodes scapularis. The sequence continues at coordinate 168,969,716 of NW_024609868.1, read as the reverse complement.
AAACGACATGTTAATATTACCAGAGCAAGCGCGCGATCTGCTGGAGCATAAAAACAAAACAAAAGTAAGGATAAAAATGAACGAGCAAACACTTACTGAACTTTGCAGAAAAAATGGTGTCGCCATTCCCGACGAAAATAAGAAGAAACGGGAAAGAGAAGCGAACAACGGCGAATAAAACAAAGAAGCTAGCAAAAAACTATTTCAACGACGACGATCGTTGCGGCGCTTATAGAAAAAAAGGAAGAAAAATGGAAAGCAGCAAATGAATAGCTGGTGGTCGCCACCGGTGTTGAGTTCACGACAAACAAAGCGGAAGCAACAGACGAAACTAATGAAAGAAGAAGAAAGCGACCCTTTTTTTTTCAGCTGCTTGTTGTACATTTCTTTATTTGCTTTCGCGGCGTAGGTACGAGCTAAAAACAAAAGAGGGGAAATAAACAACGTAGTGCAGCTCACACTGCCCGGTAAAAAAGAGTCGCAGAAATGTTTTGGTCGCAGGCAGCAATCTTCTATATGTGCTAGCAGTGAGTAACCTTTTTTTGCTTTCGAATTTCTTTTTCCAGTGACTTTGGCGGGTTGTTCGTTCGCTCGCTTGACGAAGCAGTTTAAAAGTGCATTCAAGCACTTGTTGACGTAGGTGTCCGTACGTTGACGTAGGAAGCAGAAGAAAGATTTTCCCCCACATCGCACAAACTTGTTCTTGCAATGGTAGGCACCACATCACACAAACTTGTTCTTGAATGCGGCCGGTTGATCAACAAACGATGACCCGCAGCAGACGTGCCGGCCGGAGCACACAAATAAAATTCGAATAAAAATGGGTAACGAGCTTACACTTCTTAATATATTTAATAAATATCAAAAAGCACGTATGACGATTTTGGATTAGAAACTCAATCGAAGGCAAAAATAGGAGGTTATCGCAGACGACAGTGGAAGAAGACAACAACAACAACAACAGCAAAGTTGCAGACGGCCCTCAAACTGCCCGGGCCTAGTGCAGACGAACCGGGGGTAGTAAGCGCCGAAGCGAAGGAAAGAGAGTAAAAACTAAGCCAAACAAAGCAAGGATACGCGATTGTTTACACGTCGGGCAAAAAAAAAAAAAAAGCAAAAAGCAAACAAAAAATATACACAGCAACATATAAGCAGGAGGAAGAAATAACCGGGCAGAGTGGCGTCGCCTCAAAAATATAAAAGAAAGAAGACTCAAAAATGGAAAGAGTGGAGATGGTTCGACGGGTGTCGGCCTTTATCGTAGACGTAAAGAAGCAGCGAAGCAGAATATGTTGGTCGTCCCCGCGCTAACAATCGGAATTTGTGCACTGTAAATAACGTGACTGAACTCATCTTTTTCGCGGGGTTACGACGCTCTCCCCTTCTTTCTTTGCAAGCGCGAGAAGTCTGCTTTCTTCGTAACTCCGCTTTTGTTAATCTATAATGGCGTCAGGTTCGCATATGCACAACGCCTTCTTTCGGAGCATACTGACATCGCCGTAACGTACGTGGTTCGAAATTGACTTCTGCTTCTTCATCCGGAGACGATCTTAAAGGAGCGATGCAACAATTTTTGTACTGTGCACAAATACCGCTTAAATCGGACCCCTAACGTTAATGACCTATGAAACACGCGTTCGTTTTTCACCCCACGCAATAGAAGTCCCAGAAAAAAATTTAAGAAAAACGAGCGGCGTTCACCCCCTCAACTCGCAGCCAGAACAAGCGGCCACGTGATCTGGAGCCGATTATATGCCGCCACTGTTGATCATAGCCACGCGCAGGGGTTGGCAAAGCGCAGGACACGCGCTGAGTTCCAGACATTGTTATGGCTCGGCTGTTGTCGTCGTTGCAGCGATTGGACACGGGTCACAACCCGAATGCTTCTCGAGCTAGCAATTGTCACGAGCCCAAGTCGAGTGCCCACGCAATGCTCGGGTCCAATCTATGAACCGCACTCAAATATCGTCACTTGGGTGTACTGCGATGATTCCGAGTCAAGAGGTCCAACGCGTCAAAAGGTCCAACGAGTCAAGAGGTCCAATATTGGACCTCTTGACGCGTTGGACCTCCTGACGCGTTGGACCTCTTGACTCGCCGTGGATCTCTTGACTCGTTGGACCTCTTGACGCGTTGGACCTCTTGACCCATATTGGATCTCTTGACTCGTGCCTCGATGTGTCAAGAGGTCCAACGCGTAAAGAGGTCCAATATTCCCAGAGTTTTTTTTTTAATTATTATTGTGTTGGAAAAGTCACTGATTTTGACGACGGATTTTGCCGGCGGCTTTTTCGCTGACTGAGCCAGGTAATGCTCACGCATTAAAAAAGCTGACAACAGAGATGCTAACAATAAAGGCAGAGAAGAAAATGTTGAAAAAAGAGCAAAAAGTTGAGCTGTGAAGTCTTCCACACGGCAGGGGGGATCTCACGAACACGGCTTTAATACATCGTTTCTGGCCGGTGATGTAATCAGTGTTCGTGCGTATGACCCGCGATTTGCTTGGTTTTTGAAGCGACGGTAAGGCGCGCCATGGGCTGTGGGGATCGCATGCTGGGCACTGGATTTGTAAACACTGGAAATCATTGTTCTTATAAACTGTCAAGCTTATAGCAACATTCGTTTGTTGGGGACCTGTGTGCCTTCTCTCTTCTACCCCTGACCACAAAGTCGTAAATCTGCATCTCCCGTGTTGCTCTCCCCCGCGAATATCGAGATTTGAGATGCATTTTTTTTAGGAAGTGACTACTTCGACATCCGGGTTCGAAATAATTGTAAAACTATTTTGAACACATCTTTCGTCACACACAAAGGATATGTCCATAGTTATTTGCTATTTCCACGTCTACCATCACACTAAAGCACTACTACGGCGTTTGACGTCAGGATAACTGAACGTATAGTTCTTTTTTATATTTCTGTGACATCATTTTCAAAAGTTGTAATAATTGTTTAAATTTGTTCACGTTTTGTAAAAATAGCTTCCTTGATATTTTGAAGTGCTTGGTCTTCAAAGAACTTGAAGAGAAAGTTTGCCCTGGCGCAGCATGGCATGTAAAGTTAGTCATTTTTCCATTCTCCATGGCCTAGCACTGGACACAGTAGAGATTTATCGGCTTCAGAGATCGACCTGCTTTCCGACACGAACTGTTCTTCAATCGACTTCAATCACTATGACCCAATTTTCTAAAAATGATTGAGCAAGTAACCCACCATCTTAGAATTCCAACCGACTAACACATCGCGTAATTTCAACTGAAAGTAAATGATATCGACAAACAAGTGTTATGTAATTCGTGTCAAGAATGCTTAATCATGAAACGTTCAGTTTATGGTTTATTTCACAGCATTCTCAAAAATAAAGAGCAGTAAAGGAGTTAAAAAATCGCTAGCATAAGTATTTGTGGCTGCTCCCTGCCTTTAAGTAAGCCAACGGCCCAAATTAACCCTCTATAGCTTGCACCGGTCATAACGTTTCAAGGAGACAATGCTCACATTCATTAGCAACACTCTATTGGACGCCAAATGGCATAATTTGGGCTCGTTTAAAGACACCCTTCAGTGATATTTGGGCTTCTTCCCATGTCGTGTTATTTATCTCTTTAGTGAAACGGCGAACTCAGTGAATAAAAACTAAAGCATAAAATAGTAGTGCATCATATTTTTAATAAAACATATTAAACCCGGTACTGGACAAAGCTACCCAAGGAAGTATTTGCGTTTACATATACTGAGGTACATGAAAGGAAAGGCTAAATGCGAGATGCTGAGGTACATTTGTATTTTATATCTCGGGAATATGAGAGACACTTCCGTAGAAATGGTATGAATAAGTCCTAGAACAGAGAGACTGGAACACAGATATGAAGTTCGCGGTGGACCTCTTGACGCGTTGGACCTCTTGACTCGATGGACCTCTTGACGCATTGGACCTCTTGACACAAATTGGACCTTTTGACTCGTTGGACCTCTTGACGCGTTGGACCTCTTGACTCGAATTGGACCTTTTGACTCGTTGGACCTCTTGACTCGCCTGTCACGTGGCTATTGGACCTCTTGACTCGTTGGACCTTTTGACTCGTTGGACCTCTTGACCATAAGCGTACTGCGATCCCCGAGTTACGTCATCAAATTTTGCAAAGGAGAGATTGAATGAAAATGATCGCTTTTGTCCTTGAAATTACACCACAACAGAGGAGTTTCTTGGTCAATGGTGTTGCGTGTGAGTATCCTTGAGTCCGAGGTGTGCCAGTAAGCTAGTGTAGAGAGAAAAACATTCCAATTGAATATCGTTGCACAGCTCCTTTAACGGGATTAGCCAGCTCGCCTCTTCGACGAAACGGTTATAAGCAAGACACTCATGAGAAATGGGAATTACAACGACAAAACGAATTGACTGATAAGAACAATAAAGTTGAAACGAAGCTATGTTCTGAAATGTTTGTACATTTCCCTTTTTCACGAAACAGCGCGAAGGCATACATTCGTGTTTTGCTTGGCTTACCTAAGTTGTGACAGAATGTTTTCTTCGGGAGAACTCCGAAATTGCACCCAGAAAGCTGTAACATCTTTCCAACGCGAAGAGAATGTCTTTCACTCATGAGCTGGCACCCATTTTTTAAATTTCAAAGCAGCGAATGTCCGTGACAATTGTTTTTCGTTGGTCACCTCGCACGGAGATAGGCAAAACCAAAGCATTTCGGAGACTTTGTCTGCCAGCGGTGACTCCGAGCTCGCCAGGGGCGGTGCAATCACTTTTCGCCCGTTTTCCGCGGGAGTTGCCAGTATTGGCTTCCACGGTATTTGTCCAGACCGCGCTTCAGCCAGACGATTTCGCCGACGCCACATTGAAACCACCAGCTTGGACCTACGGCGCAGTTGCTTGTCGTCCGCAGCCTCCTGTCACCCTGCAGTGCTCAGCAGCACAAAGACGGGAGGTCTCTTCACCACAGTACGCTGTTCGTCATGAGCAGCGTGGACACCGAAATACCAACGTGTGGCCCACGGCTGATTGATGCCCGGTGTGCTTCCACCGCGAGGAGGCGCACCACGTTTACTGAAGGTGCCCCTGAAACCAGCTGAGCCTGCGAGGATTTGCGCCAAATGGCCGTCGACCCCAATTTATGAGAGTGACCGAGGGAAATCGAAAAGTACCTGGGTCGTCCAATGTCTTCAGTACAGATTTCCTGTTATTCCCATGTGACCTGGAATCCATTGCAACCATGTCTCAGTTCCGTGTTTTTCCAGGTCCCCAAGTGCTGTCCTTACTGCTGTGGTGGCTGGATCTCCTTGTGCTATGTTCATTATCCTCTGCAGCGCCCCTTTGGAGTCTGTGATGACTACCATTCGCTGTGGCGGCAACTTCACGGCGATACTTAATGCACTGTAAATTGCAACCATCTCCGTTGTAGTGGACGACGCTGGTGCCAAGAGCCTTCCGTTCCATCGTAGCCCAATACTCGGAATGTACACGGCTACTGTACTTGATGTTCTTGCCCTGTTGACGCTGCCGTCTTTGTACACCTGCAGCTTATCTGGGTGGTTTTCTTTCAAGTGATTCTCAACCACAGCCCTAACCTGGTGTATCGACCCTCTTTTTTTGACCTCAGATATTTGATATTCGTGTCGCAGTCCACCCTCACAATGTCCCACGGTGCTACGCTTGCGTGTCTTGTCACCTGGGGTAGTGGCAACGTTAACTCTGTAAATTCTTCTGTTGTGCTGTTCCACGAGGTCTTTTTTCGGTTCTGCATCCGTTCTAGAAACCACCTCCCTGAGGTTGTGGTTGCTACTCTCGCCAACTAGAGGAGTCGTCGTCTGCCGGCCTGTTTGATAAGAGGCATCGCCGCCGCCTCACTGAGTACCGCTTGGTTCCACGCGCTTCCTGGGACTCCCAGTGTTGTCCGCAGTACCCTCCTGTGCATAGCTTCCAGCTTTTGGGCGTCCGACTGCGATGGTGCCATGTAGGGTAGCCTGTATAGCTCTCTTGATGTCACCAACGCTGTGTTCACCGTGAGGATGGTTTTCTCCGAGCTTCCCAGGACGTTCCAGTTAGTCTGCGGATTGCATTTGCGGCGGGCCGACAGGCCTCAAGCACCCCTTTTGTGGTTTGGGCCCACTGAAGCCTGTTCTGATTAATTATTCCCAGGAACCGTTGCTTTGAGACTCGCTTGATGCGCCTGCCCGCCAGCATTACGTCCCCTCAGGTGGAATCTCCTTCCATTTCCACGTACTGCCATCGACACTGCTTTTTCCGTGAATGCAAAGAGACCGGACTCCACCAGATAGCCGTCCACCGCGTCGATTGCTTCTTGCATGCTGCGGATGATCTGGCTTGTGTAGATTCCTGCTGTCCACAGAGACAGGTCATCTGCATAAATCGATACCTGAATGGGCAGTGTTGTTCTGGGATTGCCTCTGGGAGCCGAGCCATTAAAATGTTGAATAGCACGGGGCTAAGTAAACTCCCGTGTGGTAGTCCTTTATGTAGGGTCCTTGGGGTAGACGTGGTGTCGCTGGCCTTTACTTGGATGACTCGACCCGAGAGAAAGCTGTCCAGGAAACCTTGAATCCTGCCTGTAAGTCCGATTTCTGTAAGCCTCTTCAGAACGACCGATCTCTGGACACCTTCGTACGCTTTTTCCACGTCCAAAAACGTCACCATCGTGTTCCGCCTACTGTTCTTTTTCTCTTCGAGGTTGCTGGTTAGGTCCAAGATGCTGTCCTGTGCTGTCAGTCCCTTCCTAAATCCCGTCATACACGTTGGAAGGACGAGATGCTCCTCCAGATACCAGGTCAGCCTTGCCTGGACCAGTCTTTCAAAGAGCTTGCCTACACATGATGTAAGTGCTACTGGCCATTATGACGTTGTCTTTGTTGGGGGTTTTCCTTCCTTTAGAATCGGTACACTGTTTGCGGTCTTCCAAGTTTCCGGAACCTCCCCCTTTTCCCGAAGATGCTGTTGAACCAGTTCACCAGTGGTTCCAGTGAGTCCTTTCCTATGTTTATCCGGGCCTGATATGTTATCCCGTCGGGCCCCGCCGCACTCTTTTTCCTGCATTTTCTTAGAGCACTTTGCAGCTCCGCCACGCTAAACGCCGCATCCAGGGGTCCCTTGGTCGTATTCAGTACTCCCGGTCGTTCGGGGGCTTCTGCCGGCGGGAATAGTCTACACAAATCGTCGGCCACTTCTTTTGTTGTCTTCTTTAATGCCAACGTAATTGTCGGGAGAGGGTGTCTCAACCTTGCTTTCCCCGTCGAGTTTAATGCCTGCCATATCTTCGCCAAAGAGGTGTGCTCGTTAGCGTTCTGACACATCAACGCCCAATATTGCCTTACGAGCACCTTTGCCCATGCCTTCTCATCACTGCAGACAATCTGTTAAATTTGGTCCTATCTTCTGTTTGCACTTTTCGTCGGTACTTCCGCTGAGCTCTGTTCCTTGCTACTTCCATTCTTAGCAGTGTCAGGTCTAGCGTCGGGAAGGATTCAGGTAGCGTGATCCATGTCGTCGCCTCTTCCAAGGCTTGCTTGATCGCCACCTCTATGTTTCCTTCTGTCAAGCTAAGAGCGTGGCGAAAGTTGTCCCAGTTTGTACATGGCCTCTTGACTTTCTTTGACCTTTGGCAACCCTTGATGGTGATGTTAATCGGAAGGTGGTCGCTTCCTCTGGTGCTCGCGGCCGTTTCCCACCTTAGTTGTATGGACGGCGTGTGTGCCGTTACATCAATGGCACTGCAGCTGTGTGGGGGCCTTATGAACGTGGGGCCTCCATCGTTAGCTATTACTAGCTCAAGTTCCTCGAAAACTGTCATGAGCGCTTCCCCTCTTCTGTCTGTTTTGGTGCCTCCCCATACCGTGCTATGGGAGTTAAAATCACCGCAGATGATCAACTCATCTTTATACTCCTCCTCTCCTCAGTCTCGAATTTCATTTGCCAGCATTGGCGTCCCGTCCGGCCGCACACACCCCAGAAGTATGACTAACGTCTGCCCCCCGACCCGTACTCGCGCCGCCACAAACTCAGCTGAAAGGGTGCACAGTCCGCTTGTTTCTAGCTGCACGTGAGGCAAATCTTTGCGTATGAAAAGCGCCGCACTGCCATGTGGAAAGCTTAGGATGGACTGTGTAGTTAGTTTGATGTACCCCGGAAGCGACCGTTTCCCTGGAAGGCACGCTTCTGTCAACGCCAGTACCGGATATGAATTGCTCTTTAAGTGAATGCTGACTTCGGCGTGTTTTGCGGACAGTCCCCGACAGTTTCATTTCAGCACCGTTGGCAGGTCCCTCCCGTTGCCCACTCTCTGTTGTTGCCGCCGGCTCTCTACACACCTCTGTTGTGCAGTCATCATGCTTGCCTATGGCTTTTCTATAGCGGCGGTTAAGAAAAGGCGAATAGGCGGATCATTTCTTCTGCCTTGTCTATGACGTACACAATCTGTTTGGCCCATTTCTGCGGCAGTCGATTTAGAAACTGTCTGACTCCTTTCACTGCCATTAGAATGAAATCAGGTACCGATGGTGCCTGTGAGCTTGGTGCTCCTTGCCGCGACCCCCCTCGTCCCTGTGTTGCCCTGCTGTAGTCGCGTTCCCCTCCCACTGTTCGCATTCCGCTGTTCCGGACGAGTCCCCTTCGCTGTTTCCCCTGCCTCAGGGCTGCCCTATTGATCCTGCTTTCCCATCGATTTTCCGCTTCCCTTAACATCCCCTTGTGCCTTTTTCCTGCCCTCATGCACCTGTTTGGCGGCTTCCTGGAAGGTTAGGTTTTGACTCGCCTTCACGCTGCAGATCTTTTCCTCTCGAATTTTGGGCATACCGTTGCCGTTGCGGCGTGCGGTTCATTGCAGTTGACGCATCTTGGGAATCCGTCGCACCTCCCTTCTGTGTGTTTTTCCGAGCACTGCCTGCATATGGCTTCATTTATGCATGTTGCCGCAACATGCCCGATGCGGAAACATTTCCTGCATTGGAGTGGTCTCGGTACAAACGGCCTTACGCTGTGCCTCACTAGTCCAATCTTTACCTGCGCCGGGAGTGTGTCGCCCTCGAAGACAACTTTTACGCTTCTCGACACGCCGAACCGTCTCGCAAACGCGACATGCATTCCGCAGTCAATCGACTCGACGATCCTCTCCATCGTCACCGACGTGTCTACACCTGCGATGACTCCCGCCCTTGTGTGCTTTGCCCGAGGGAGAAAAGCACGTACTGGGATTCCGCAAATCTTGTTCGTCACTAAGAGGTCCAACACTGTTGCTTCCGTTCTCGTTTCAATTGCGATTACGTTCTTCTTTAAGTTGACCCGAATTTCTTTTATAAGCTTCGGCGCAATTGTCTCCAGTTCATCTGACATGAGTTGCCAGTTGAGCTTCCTTAGGTTCATCTCCGCCTGGGTCGGGTCGACCAGTACCGTTCGTGAAGATTCGGAAAGGTGCACTTTACCTTGGCTGTGTTGGGAGCTGCGCTTTGTCTTTTTCTTCCTCCTGTCGACCGTCTCCCTTCTGAAAAATCATACCAGATTTTCATACAAGAAATCATATGAGGAATACAAGAACATACGTGATTTATACAAGAAATGTCAAAGCGATACAAGAAGCATACGAGGAGCACGCACGAGGAATACAAGAACTTGTAAGAACATACGTGATTTATACAAGAAAAGTCAAAGCGATACAGGGAGCACGTACGAGAAATACAAGAACTTGTAAGAACATATGTGATTTATACAAGAAATGTCAAAGCGATACAAGAAGCATACGAGGAGCACGTACGAGGAATACAAGAACTTGTAAGACATATGTGATTTATATAAGGAATGCCAAAGTAATATAAGGAGCACATATGAGGAATACAAGAACTTGTAAGACATATGTGATTTATACAATGAATGTCAAAGTGATACAAGAAGCATACAAGGAGCACATACGAGGAATACAAGGACTTACAAGAACATATGATTTATATAAGGAATGCCAAAGTGACACAAGAAGCACACAAGTAGCACGATTATCTTGCAAGAGGCCGATAGGTCATAAAAGAATGTAAGTATAACTCTTATAACACATGTGAAGCGAGACTCTCTTGTAAGATGCATATGTGAAATAAGAAATAGCTCCATATGTAAAACAAAAAAAGTTATTGTGAGGCATATGTGAACTTGTTTCTTGCATGAAGCAAAGCTACAATGAGTTTTCAATAAATTATGTTCACACTTATATGCCTGATACACAATGGAGCTAGTGCTTTCGTTTAAAGTTCCCGAGCACAAATTTCTTTATATTTTTTTAGTTAAACAAATACACTATTTAAAAACACCTTTGTAACTAGCCTGCTTGAACTGGCAATGTTTGAAGTGGTCAAACCCGGGATTTTTTTACATTTCTGTCGTAGTGAGAAAGTTGTCACCGATGAAATCATGACTTGAATTGGACAAGTGGAACCATTTGACGAGTCCGTGAGTGATTAGCCATCCCTCGAAGAACGATTTCTTTCTTTGTAGCGAACAAAATCCCGGATGCTGATTAAGTGCATGCATCTGTCAGTGACATTGACCTAAAGAATTCTGGGTGGCTCAAATTAACGGCTCCGCATGCTGTCGACGAAAACTTTTGCAGACCTAACACAATCTTTGAGCGAGCATCTTGCGTCGTAAATGTTTCTCCTCGGCTAAAACGCAAATTCCATCGCCATTCACATCTGAAAAATGAATTCATTTAGGAGTTTGCGGCGGAACTTCGAAGACTGTCTCGGTCCTGCAACTCCAGGAGTTTCTTGGACGAATCGCTGCACGACTGTGTTGTTTTTCTCGTGTCGACCTTCAACATTACTTCATTTACAGAAGACGCCCACCTCGGAAAAAGCTATAGAATGGCCGGGCACTATCCCTAGAAACACACACAAGCACCGAATATGAGCCGGGCGAGTGACGACAATCACAAGGTGTGAACAAACTCTTCGCCGAAAGCTAAGCGGCTAATATAATGCAGCAGTGTTATCGCTGCAGTTCATCGAAACACCTTGCTAATGCATGCCCACACACCATGGCCATGTGCACTAGCTGTTGCAGCAAACAGCCGAAAAAGCAGTGCCGTACAGAAAGCGCACAAGCTCGCAGTAGCACAACAAACTGGCGGAGGTTTACAGAGTGTGAGTCCGACGATGCGACCACCTATTATAATCGACATTGTTGTGGACAGTTTGCCTCTAGAGCACTATATAACTCCTTCAAAGCAGAGTAGCGCAATCTAGAACGCCATCTCTCGGCGACTAGCGGCGAATGCCCGGAGGTTCCAACTCCGGTCAGAAATGCATGGAGAACGTGAGAAAATTGTTTCTTCAATATTGTGGGGATGTACGGAACACGTCAATAGTTTTTGACATAATAAAGGAACATTTTAGAATAATTTGCGCTATGTCGTGTGCCACGTAAGGACGTCATAGTTTTTAAAAAATTGCCTGAGCGGCATCATGCAGCAGACGACGCGGCGACATCACAGCGTTCACGCGACCCGCTCCGGCCAACCCAAAAGTCCATCTCCACTGCGTACAAAAATCGTCTGCTTCAAACGCCGTTGCCTTGGAAATTGCCTTCTCAAAATTTTCACACGCATTCAATCTTATGAAAACTTTGATAAAGTGTTTGGTGCTTTACCAACTTCACGACAGACTAGTTTCGAAAAGTGTTAACTCGGCGTTTATTTTTTAATCAGCCGTGTTGCGTCGATCTCCATGTATTCTCCCATAGGGCACAAGCCGCCTCCTGGAACCCTGAGTACCACGTGACTCGCGCCGCCGAGCTGCTATTTCGGCCATGTTGTCGGCAGAACACGTTGATCAAATGATTGTGCTACTCTGCTCCGTAGGAGCTATATAGTTCTCTATTTGCCTCTATGCATAAAACTTGACATAGGTGTGACTGTCTCAGTGATTGCACAACAAAAAAAAAAAAGCGCCTGTTGTTTGCATGGTCTTCAATGCAGCCAACAGAGCTTTGCCTGCGGACTTATCCTAGCAAGGTTGTCAAATCGTATGGCGTCCATGAAACACAAAATACAGCGGGAACAGACGAGAATTTAGCTGCCAGCAGTGCTTGAAACTGGGCTGCGCCTATCGAAATCAGTCTACTCGGTTAGGGTTAGCAGGGATGCCGGTGAGTCTAGCCTCAAACCCAAAGACTGAAATCGAAAATGGTTTGTTGCCCCTGGGGTCGAGTGTTTCTTGGAAAGGTGTACACCTGCGATGGTCCACAATATCGCAAGACACACAGGCCGTGTCCTACTTTGAGCGTGGTGCTCGATTTTACAAGAAAGGGCTGGCCGTCCTACATTATTGGGGGCAACCTCAATCCATTCTTCCACAGACGAACTGACAGTGCATCAAGGATGCCTGATATATGGCATGCATGTGGGGGTGCCACCAAAACTGCATCCACTGGTCAACCAGAGCTACATGACGGGCACCCAGGCATTGTTCAAAAGAAAAGCAAGCTTGAGTTACACCTGCTGGCCATCAGTTGACAAAGACCTTGAAAGCCAGGTGAAGATATGTCATGCATGTCAGCAAAAACCTGCTTTACCTTCACAAGCCCCCTTGCACATGGCAATCTGAACCATGGCATAGTCGACCTGTACATTAAGGGCTCTTTCAGTCACCTTTATTTCCGGTCGCAGTCGATGCACACTTTAAGTAGTGGGAAGTCTGCGCTATGAAGCCAGCAGCAGCTGCAAATATGATCGCTCGGCTACATGAGATCCTCAGCAGAGATAGACCTCAAACCGTCTTTAGCAGCAATGGCTACCAATTTACATTAGAAAAGTTCTATTTCCAAGGCACATTTGTCAAGTTCAGACTTTGTCCCATCCCTCTAGCAGCCATGGCCTTGCAGAATGCTTCGTGCAGCCTCTGCTTCTACCTTCTTGCTGATGGTGAGATCCCTCAGAATGCACATGAAACCATAAAGGCGTTGCTGGAAACAAGTTCGGGACACACCAGCTTCAACAAGCCTCTTGCCAAGTAGAAAAGTCGACATCCCATTCTTTGATAATGACAACTTCAGACAAGGATCCAAGTAGTTGCGGTCAGCTGTTTTGAAAAGAAACAAACCAGTGTCCTACTCTGTGCAGGTCATCTAATACCACATCTGGTGTGCACCATGACTAGCCGGCAGCCACCGCCGCGAGAGGGGCTACACCAGACGGAAAGGATAACGTGTAACCTGTTCTTCTACCAGCTTTTGGAGGCAAGCCGGTTCCAGTAGCAGCCACATTGCCTAACGTGACGATACCTACTGAAGTGAAGAAAATGCCCAACATGGCGACAGTGCTGACAAGGGCAGAGACACGGAATGGCTCCGACCACTCCGAGACATGCAAAGATGAAGAATTCGCATGCCTGGTACACAACCTATACTCGATAGACATACAAGAGGTCAAAAATGAAACGAAACAAGACCCTGATTTGCCTCGAGTGATACAATGTATCGGAACGGGATGGTCTCGAACAGCAATGAGACACAGCACTGTCCCTGCACTACAAACTACGAGAAGAGCTCTCCTGGGTGGACGGCATGCTACTACAGAGAGAAATGCTGGTACCACCTACTTCAATCCGATGGAGACTCATTAACTTAGCCCACGAGTCACATCCGGGTAGAGTGAGAACGAAGCAGCGTCTACGTCAGCGCTTCTGGTGGCCCAGGACGGAGATTGAAGTAGAATCTTGCATCAAAGACTGTAACACGTGTCAGGCAAACGACAAGACAGCAGTTACAACAGTATCACCTCTTCAACCAGTGGCGCTTCCATCAGGCCCATGGAAACAGCTAGGAATTGACACAGCTGGACCGTTTTGCCGACTTCCTCTAGAATTTGGATTTGCGGTTACTTTGGTAGACTACTTCAGCAAGTGGCCAGAGGTCGCTTTTTGTACACAAGTAACGGCTGAAGTTGTTTGCAACTTTCTAACTACGATTTTTAGCCGAAAAGGATACCCGGACGTCAGTGTTTCGGATCATGGTCCGCAGTTTCTGTCTAGCACATTCCAAGAGTTCCTAGACACAAGAGGAATTTGTCACCGTCGGTCTGCCATCTACCACCCACAGGCAAACGGGCAGATGGAGAGAATGGTGGTTAGTGGCAGACTTCATTTAGTCACGCTCAATGCTGTTGGGAAGCAAGCAGACATATAGAGCTCCATCCTGCACAAAGTTAACTTCAAGGCACACCCGGGCCACGTCGTCTGGCTTCACAGCCATAAATATGTCTTCTGGCATCATCACCATCTCAACAATGTGTCCTGGAAAATGCAAGCTGGGTTCCTTGCGCACAAGCTCCTTGCACAGGATCAAACACTCATCCTCATCTCGTAGATAAAGTACTCGCCAAATTCCACCAAACCGACCATCCTTGCATCGGACGATAGAGGAATTTCTCCTCTTTGCTCGCATGTACTTCATGCTATGGCACAGCTGCCCTGCCAGGATCAGGCGTTCATGCTCCATCACTGGTGATGGGCAGAAACTGAGAGTTTCCTGCAGGGCAGGGACTTCATCCTGAGAGAAGTGAAGTCCCGGCTTGGCACTGCCCAAAAGGCAGGCCCCAGGCGTGTAAGACGCCTCCTTGATGTGGGCATAGCCCAACATCTTTTTACAGAAGACCTTAGTGTTTGGGGGAGAAGCTGATGGCTCAGGACAAGGTCCAACTCTTGGGCCATCATCGCACGCTCAATCAGTTGCCCAGGGACGCCCTTGGCTGCCGTCACATGCCGCAAAAGCTGGCCGTCGCCAGACTCGAACGTAAATGCCGAGTTGGCCCAGAGCGGGCCAACTCGGCATGCGTCGGACCGTGTTCGCCAGGTGCAGCAGCTGATGGACGTTGAAGGTCATGGCTGCCTGACCGTAGAGGATGGGAACCTGCGCCACGAACTTCTTGAGCAGCGTTTCGGCAAAGAACATAGAAAAAGGTGGTGTACGATGTAGTAACAATTTATATGTATGCCATTATTACATGATTATTGGTGGAACCATTTTTAGTTTCTTCTAAATCTGAATTGCGAGGGGTCAAGTTATATTCAGAACTAATAAGCATCTTACCGCTGACAAAGACAAAACAGTCGCAATTTCGGAATACCTAGCTTTGCTACAGGTTCTGTCGGCTGTACCAGTAGGGTTGCGGCATTCTGCCTGTTTGTTTTACAAGCTCTTTCATTTTTGAACTGCACATGCAGGTATACCGAAACAACACATTGGCATGGAATGCACGGAATGAACACA
The DNA here is from genome assembly GCF_016920785.2 of Ixodes scapularis. Lineage (NCBI taxonomy): Eukaryota > Metazoa > Arthropoda > Arachnida > Ixodida > Ixodidae > Ixodes > Ixodes scapularis. The sequence continues at coordinate 168,954,448 of NW_024609868.1, read as the reverse complement.
TGGCAGTGAAGGGCGCGCGGTACAGCAGTACACTGCAGCCAAGCAGCCGCGTGACAGCGCACCGAGTCACGGGAGTGGCAGCAGTTGATGTCAAGGCCACACCAAACCACCTACTGGAAGTTGGAATGCCCTCTGTTCACACGGTCACACTACTATGTAGTTACACAACCAGGCACGTGGCCAGAATTTTGATTAGGGGCCCGCCCATGACGAAATGCTGCATAACGGGGAGGGGAGAAAGGAGGCCCCAGCAAAATGGAAGATTTCGAGGGGGGGCCGGGCCGGGCTCTATGGCCCCACCCCCCTGGCTACCTGCCTGCACACAACCCATGTTAGAGTTTGGGCGTCTGGAGTGTCTGCAGTGCCTCGTTGGGACCACACGACCGTGTTAAAGGTGCCAGCCACACCTCTCTGTATTGACACGTGGTCTGAGCAGTTTAAGTTTTCAGCGCTTCTTTAAAACTATGAGGGCTGTCATTCTTCATGCGGAAAAAGCCAACTGCGCTGCTGGAGGCAAGCTTCACGTGTTGCAGCAGGTGCTGCACCAGTGGCATCTGCAATCGCACAGGATCTTTGACTGGTTTAACTTTGATGGTTAAACGAAGAGACACAAAGTCTGAATGCTTTTCTAAGCAAGATGAAAAGCTATGCCACAAATATGTGCTATCAGACCCAGTCTGTGATGCACAAAATGCTGCACATGTAGGAAACAAACAATTCGTAAGCCTGTGTATATTCAAATTAACCTGGAAAGGATGATCTAATTTTCCAAAGTTTACTATAACTTGAGACAAATTACAGAAATAATTAAGCTAAAAAAGAGAAAGCTAATGGTTAGGTCTAACATAATACTCAAAAGAAAAATATGTACTATCGGGGAAAAATGAAATATGAACAGAGGAGCGCGTGGCTCGCGGTACAGGCTGCGCCACCTGGAAGTGAGCCTAGGGACGAAGGTGGGTGGCCTACTGCGATGTGTTCACGCCCCTCCCTCTGCGCTCCCCAAGCTTCAGCAGTGCGCCTCTTAGTGTGCTGAAAGCTATCACCGCTATCTTTGCTGGCGCAGCGCGTGCGGTGCGAAGAAGCTCGCTGCACGCGCCGAGCGAGCAAAGATAGCAGTGATAGCTTTCAGCGCACTGAGAAGCGTGCTGCCGAAGCTTGGGGAGCGCAGTGCGAAGGGCGTGAACACATCAGAGCAGGCCACGCACCCTCGCCCCTAGGCTCACTTCCAGGTGGCGCAGCCTGTACCGCGAGCCACGCGCTCCTCTGTTTGCATTTCATTTTTCCCCGATAGTACAATATGTAAAAAATACCCCGAACTGCCCGACCAAACCGAGGCTTAAATTACCAGCCCTGAATTACCAGCACCAAGATAAGAGAAGGCCTAGTAACTGCTCCTCACCTAGTGCAAAACATCACTTCTTGAACAATGTTAGCAGAATGATTGGTTCCAGTAATTCATACTGCACAAGGTAGTGTGACAGACAGACTCTTTGCTTACCAGCACGACTAATCTGAGACGGGCTGATCTCCATGCGCAGCAGGAGGTGAACAGCCTCCGCAAGCCGAGCCAGGTGCCTCCAGAAGCGGGGGTGCAGCACACCAAGAGTGCAGGGAAGGCAGTAGAAAAGGAGCCAGAGCCTTCACTCACTAGCTTTCCAGAAAGCCCTCTCGAGGATGGATCTCGGGAGCCGGGTGATGCAGTGAGGAGGCTTGATCTTGAGTAGCCGCTGGTTCACCACACCGAGCACTGCTGGTTTTCCTGGATGTGCAAAATATAATATAGCAACTTCACAAACTTTCTATCAGTGGCATGGTTAGGTCAAACACTAACAATGTCAGAATTTTTAGGCTTCGAAAAAAATTCTGCCCTATATTAACGTTACAAATCATTCAGGCTCCCCTTTTTACCATTCTTGCTTGTCCAATAAATATTAATAACAGTTCCTGTCTAACTCGTCTTGAAGCATCCAAACCAAATTTTACTTATTGTGTACTGTCTGCCAGCCACTAAAACAAGTCACAAAAATTGATAATTTCTCATGAGTAGCATCTCTGGCTGTCAGCTTGCTTGGGCTAGAGCTATTGGGGCATGGGGAGAATTTAGACGGTAGGCATGGCAACAGATGTGCTGCCTCAGAGAAGAGTGCTGAAGGAGTGACAGGGCAAGAGAAAGCGAGGAGAATACAACTGCCAGGCTTATGCAGTAGCATAGCCTCCTACATAAACAAAAAAAAAATGAAGCAGAAAGAGAGACCACACATACACAGTGCAGGAAAAATGCTGTAGCCATTCTGTGAAACAGAACATTCTCTGCAGTAGGGCTTTGTGGGCTGATGTCCCTGTGCCATGCAACCCACACATAGTGCAACCACAGATGGATAGTTAATTCCTACCTCATGCTCCAGGCCGCAACGTGGAAACGTTATTTGTCAAGTATACTTTGTTGAGTTTCTAACACTTCGGCCCCTTCAATTTAAGAAAGCTTAGCATGGATGCAATATTTGGACACCCTGGCCAGCAATACATTTGCAGAAGATCAAGTTAGTAAAAATAACATAATTTACAGTTAATTGTGCAAGACTGGTCATGCAGCAGAGCCAAAGTTAAAAGTGCTCATACCCATGCATAGATGACTGAGCTGCCCTGTCAGAATAAGAGATAGTATACAGTGTACACACAGCAGTAGAGCCTCAAGCCAAGAACCGTAATTAAGCTGTCAAGCTTACCAATGTAGAACTAGCACTCGGAGTTTGAGGACGCTACAAGCAGCTCCGTTATTTGCCTTGTGACCCCCAGCAAGACACAATGCATATAATCGACTGGGTATCCCCAGACAATGGTCGAAGTTGGGGACTGCGGCAAGAGCAGATACCCCTTTAACGCCTTCCAGGGTTCGCGGAACCTCTCGGCAAGCTTGGCGTCCCTTGCCACTGACTCTGCTGTCCTCCCAGCTGGCTCCGGGTCCTCCTGAATGTAGTGTATGCAGCCTGCAACAAAAAAATTTAATTACTGATTTTGTTTGTCGGCTAACATCATTTTTCAAGAGAAAAGCCATACCTCATGCTCCAAGTGAAATGCATACTATACTCTGCTTCACCTTATGATGTACCGCAGGAAAGGCTGCAAGCGCGAGCTCCTTGCTCTGGGGCACACCTCAGCGGCACAAGCTCTCGTGAGTTAAGAGCGGCTGCCAACGCTATAAGCTCGCGCTTCTAGCGTTCGCTGCGGTACAACATAACGTGAAACGAAGTATAGTGTACTGCAGAAACACAAGGTTAATGCAAAAATAGCTGCTAAAATGTGCGAAATCTGGATCCTGAACAAGTGTTCTTTGAGCGATGAATGCAGTGGCCTATAAAATAAAATATGTTTAATTCAATGTCACCATGCTGCATTGAATAAATAATGAATAACAAAGGTAGGGACAGCCTTGCTATCAACTTACCTCCAATGTGTTCTCTGATCAGGCACCAGGGGCATCCAAAATACCCCGAGTACAGTACGTGGTTCTGCACAGCTGCACGTGCAGGGGCATCTGCACAGCAGAAGAGGAGGTGCACTTTTGAAGTGTGGCTGACTGTTCCGCACGTCCACTGAATTGGCTCCACGTCCACCAACACATCGGCAAACTTGCTCATGAACTGCAGCATGTTGGGATGCTTCTTCCCACACCGTAATCCAGCGAGCGTTGTGTTGGTGAACCTTTTCTCGGGTGGAAGCTCACTGACTGTAAACTGGACTGGCCAGATTGAGGAGTTGGAGGACTTGAACACCGGGCTCCCATCGGTGTTGACAGTTAACGTCAGGTCACCCGTCTTTAGCACGCCGGTCTCTTTGAGGCTCCGGTACGCAGAACCGCTGGTTATGTCCTTCACGTCTGGGCTGTCCGCGAGTGTCTCAAGGAGAGTGAGGTGTTCGCTGAGAGCTTGCTTGGTTTTGGATATGACATGTTTAACCTGCTCCCGCACATTCAGGATCGTGAAGTAGCTCCCAGCCTTGAGAACTGCATCACCATCAGCAGAGGCCTGGCACATGGCACATATTAACTTCCCCGACTGGTCAGGCTCAAGCAATCCAGTGCAGTTGTTATTCTCGCAGTAGAAAAATTTCTTTGACATACCCGAAGTTTTTCGAGCCCACAACTTTCGGAACAGGTATTTAGTACCTGGAAGAACATTCTCCTCTTGTCCAAACATTTTGTTTACCACTTTAAGGATGTCATCCAACGCAGTCCACGTAAAATTGTGGGCGTGAACAAGAGACATAAGCATTGCGACGGCAGATGCTGTGGTTGTGCTCGAGTGGGGTAGGGTCGAAGTGCCGAAATGGGCAAAGCAGTGCTCCATCAGCTCATCGTCCGTGGTGACGGACACAAAGTCACGTGGACAGCTGCTTTTCCACGCGAAGGTGTCATCTTCCGACGCGAAGGTGTCATCTTCCGACGTGAAGGGGCCATCCTCCGACGGATTGTTGTCTTCCGACATGCTTCCTTCGAAGTCTGACAGCAAGTGTACATCTTCACCTCCTCCTCCCCACTGCTGTTCCTCATCGGACGCGGTCAGGTCACCGTCGGACGCTGGCGTGCCCTCTTGGGGTGTGTCGGTGCTCGAGGTCGAACGGCGAGTCAGCTCGGGCGACAAGTTCGGTGAAGTTGCTGGACTTGGAGCAGACGTGGACATCCGCGCTGTCTTCTGGTAGTGCAGCGTAGACTTTGGCACAATGTATTCTGTACCTTTTTCGATATATCTCTTTCTTCGGTTCGGTCGGCCGTCGTCTTCCATCTTGAAAGAACGGGGACGAAGCGACGACGCTGAACGATTCGCGCAAGGAGTTCATACGAAACAAAAACTCATTTCCGCGCGAAGTCAAGAGGGCGAGCCGGGCGAGCCGGGCGCGCGACGAGCCTGTATTGATAATTAGATAATGGGATGCAAAGATGAAAGTTAACAATCCAGAAAATCAACAGCACAAACCGAGGTGGAGCGAGAGTCAACAAAGAACTCGCGAAAACGAAACAAGGTTCCGCGACGAGTCAAAGTAAACCACCGAGAACAAGATGCATAAGACGAGGTTCCCCGACGAGTGCAAATAAACAATCAAGGTCAAATTCACGAGAAAATGAAACGAGGTTCTGTGATGAGTGGAAATCCAACGATCGAGAACACGAAGCACAAGAGCACAAAATGAGGTGCTCCGACGAGAGAGTCGAGAACGGGAAAACAAAACGAGGTACCGCGATGAGTCAAAATCACCAATCCAGAACAGGAAGCACGATAAAACAAAACGAGGTTCCACGATGAGTCAGAATCAACTATCAAGAACAGAGGTTCCGCGATGAGTCAAAATCAAGGATCGCAAACAAGCAGCAGAGCACAAGAAGCGCTTCAGCAACGATCGCGACGGGTGACTCCTCTGGCGGCCTGACTGGCAGGTCCAGAAACTGCGACAACACGAAACCGAAACTAGAAAATGAGTATTAACAGAAGTCAATTTGTTTACAACAAACATCCGCGCTGCAAGTATATAACCACGATGGGTTTTTGACTAAAGGAACTTCAGATTCCACAAGATATCTTACCCTTCCTTAAAGAAGGTTGTTATTTTTTAACTGACTACAATCAACATTAGCTACGGCCAATTTTGGCTACAGCTATGACTATGGCTAACTAAACCCGACGCGTCTTCCCTTAATTGCTTCCTCGTCCCGAAACTTCCCGCGCGTCACGGTCTTTCTTGTTTTTGCTCAGTAAGCATTGTTCTTTTAGTTTTTATATATAATATTTGGGGATTTCATTTCTTAGTTGTGTTTATTAACGTGTCTTATTTTCTTTTTTTTATATATTTCTTTATATTATATACTTTTTGTTCGCCGACCGTGAGCATGTTTGCGTACGTGCAGTACGAGGACAAGCACAAAGCTATAGTTCCTATTTCGCTAATTAAACAGTTTACGCCGCAACATGTAGAAGACTTTAATCATCAAAAGACGAAGATGGTCTTTTGGATGGCCGAGGACGGCACCCAGCGCGGCTTCTACAAGGGAAAGATCCTCAAATTCGGAGGTAAGTTGCTTCATGTTAAATGCCTGCGGGCAAGGCTTTGAAGTTTCAGCGTTCACCAGAAATTTTGTATGCCTTTTTTTACTTATTTTTGGAGTGGTAATAAAAAGGCTGTGTCCACAGTGCCGTCTCACGGCACTCCAATCGCACCTACAATTGCCGTCCGAGAGTCGGACGGCGTGTGTCTCACTGGGGAGCTCGTTAACACACCTCACGCCGCTTCGCCTGCGTTCACGCCGCTTCGCGGCGACAGTATGCGGTTGCTAATTACTAAACTATTGACCCATTTGGCCCTGTCATACACGCCGCTTCGCGGCGTCCAGCCGGCAAACCAAGCCCCGCTGTACCCGTTGCACCTCCGGAAACTAAGTCCCATACCATTTCGTTCAGCGAAATTTCGGCGACAACTGTCTAACTAAATGGTATGAGACTCCCTTTCCAGAGGTGCAATGGGAGACGGTGGGCTTGAGTTGTCGGCTGGACGGCGTGTACAGTGGGCCAAATGGGTTAGTAGGTTTGTGACTAGCAGCCCCAGACTGTCAAAGCGGCGTGAACGCAGGCGGGGGGATTGGTTAATGCGCTCCCCAGTGATACACGCGCCGTCCTAAAAGGGCGACCGAAATTGCAGCTCTCCGCGTTGTGCGTATATACATTTCCAGTCGAGATGCACGACGTAGTGCGTATAGCTTTACTCTTAGTTAATATTTGGCTCCCTATCGTCCTGCGACGTTTCGTCGACAACGCATTTGAGTTTTGCAGCTATAGTTGTAAAAGAAAATATGTTGTCTAAAAAAAGTACAGCTGTTATTTTTGGATTTGACCCTGGGTCCACTCCGTGGGAAACAACCGCATTACCACAGAGCTACGCCACACATTGGGCAGCCCTTTTCGACAATCTATTTTATATACAGCATTAATTTTTTTTTTTTTTTGCATAATGAATTTTTGAAGTTGCTAAAAGCTCGCTCGTGATTCCCTGGGGTGTGTTTACCCAAGCGCGCCCCTCTTCCCCCGTAAACCTGGCGAGGAGCACAAAGTTTCGCATCGTGCATATGCAGAGAGCAAGTCGCCTGCTCCTTGCGCAGGAGTTGCGGGGACGTCAGAACGACACTGAGCTCTGATTGGCTTTGATTGAAAGAAATAACGGGTAGACCGATTCGAGACGCCTTGAGGTCTATCCACTATTTTTTTCGATCAGCCAATAAGAGCTCGGAGTCCTGACAACATCATAACTGCTGTGCTAGAAGCAGACAAACTTTCGTTTTGCATAGCCATTTCCGGTCGCGGTGCATGACATAGTCTGTATAGCATATTACTATCACTTGATGTTACGTACTCATAAAGGGTGTCCCCGCCCGCCCTCCCCCCCTCCCACACACAGACACATACAAAAAAAAGCTTTTGTTTTACCGCAAAAATAAACTACTCTTCACCGAACGCTCAATTTCCACTCAAGTTTAATTCCAGCGCTCAGGCTGGGTGATAAAGTCTTGGAACTACCTGCCTGCTGAGTTTCAGGCATGCACATTAGAATTACAGTTTTGCAAGCTATGTGAGGTGGGAACTTTTTTACAGTGGCATAGATAGAAATTTTTTTTGGTAGACGGGGGGGGGGGGGGGGGGGGGGGTACGGCAGGTCAAAATGCATGTGTATGAAAAAGGGTCGGCTGGATTTGGGGAAGAGGGGGGGGGGAATCGGCGGCCGAGCGGGTTTAAGCGCACACCCAGCTCGACGCGCGTGGAGTGAAAGCTCACGCTGCAGAACCCAGGTATCCTGGGCTCAATCCCCACCCCTGCCCGTTTCGATCTGGATGAGCATCATACCGGCGTGCGGTCGTGTATCACTACTGTGTGGTGCACGTTAAAGACCCCAGGCTAGCGGTTGTACTGCACTGGCTAAATTGCTCATCTACAGCGTGTGACTCGTCGCAACTTTAATGGCTGATCCACTACACGCTGTATAAATATCCCCACAACCCAATTTTTTTTTGGCTGGATTATGGGGGGGGGGGGGGGGGGAGGGGGGGGTTGCTGAAGCACCTTAAGCTTCCCCCCTTGCTATACCACTGACTTCATATGCTCGTGTCCTGTTCATAGTATCGTGCTGTGGTTCTGGGCTGGCCAGAAGAAGTACTGTAGCTCACAGTGCCATGCTAGATGTGCTTTATGGGTAGCTTTTCAATAAGAACTTTGCAAAAGTGAACTTCCCCAATGCAGTTAACCCATTCTTGGCTGGATATCATCTGTTTCATTTGTGTCTTGCTCATTAATACAAACCACTTCTGTAGTATTCAGTTTACATTCTTGCTATTGATTTAAACATATGTTACACACTGTATTATTATTCATGTCTAAGAAAACTATTCTTTGCTTCAGAAACCAAAGACTTGCTACTTCGGGCGATGGTGAAGGAGAGGCTGGCATTGCCACGTGTCATTTATGACACAGGAGAAGAACAGCCAGCAGAGGTAATTCAGTGCAATATGTTGTCTATAAGAGCTGTAATGATACATTCACACTGGAAGTAGATCCGCAACCGCAAAGCAGATCTGCACGTTTTCAACCGCAATTAAGCCGCTGGAATTGTGCAGTTGAGGTGCGTTTTTGCTAACCGCTTCGTGACAGATTCCTTCTAACTACTTTCGTGAACTGCAAAGCGGCAACCAACTGCAACGTGATGCTGACGTGACGTCAGTGACTTTCGAAGCGAAATGGCACCCTTCGCTGGTGAGGCATCCTATGCGCTGTAGTTCTAGCATTGCAGCCGGCTATTCAGCGAAGAAACATGATGTTCAAGTCCATCATTTGAATCTGCTGCGAAGATAATTGACTCGTAATCTTAACTGGTTTCTGGTTTGGGTAATTCGAGCTGTTTATTATTTGGGGCGCCAAAGCCTGTCGCTGCGCTGCCTTGTTCGTCTTTGCCCGTAGAACATCAAAGCCCGCCTCCAATCACTCGAAGTTGCAGCTTCTGTACCTACCTCGGCATTCGCATAAACTGCTGAAAGCTTTTGATACCATGCATGACAACCTTGAAGGCTGATAGAGATGCCGTGAACATAATTGCGTAGCGCACACACTATTGCGGAACTGGCGGGACACCCAAGATAACTGTGCTAGCTTAACCTGTGATGTTTCTACCACCAAAAGGAATAAAAGAAATCTTTCAAGAAATCAAGTGTATACATACCAGACTATCCACAGGTAATCCATGCGGCATTTATTTGAGCTTAAAGGGGCACTAAAGAGGGTTTTGTGATTGTTCTTGGTAATAACTGATTCTACGGGCCCCATGCATCCCAAACATTCAAAAATTAAAATCATGCACGATTGTAATTTTTGGAATTTTAGGATGCTTAGGACGCGTAAAACCCTGTTTAGTGCCCTTTTAATATAAACAAACAGCAGCCTCGATCGACGTGTGAGTGACGAGAGGCGAGTCAGCCACCAAACAAGCCACTAGCCGGACACATTTCCCGCACCACACACTTCCCGCACTACTCCGAAAATAAAAAAAGCGAGCGAAGAGGCAGGTAAATGAGGCCCTCTTATCCCGAAAACATGCTCAGCTACTCATGCAGGAAGGGTCCACTTTGAAGAAAGGGTCGGGTGCATCTTCTTTTAAGTCAGCAAGGCGCACCTAGCTGGGCCTTGCCCGTGGGCGCAGTCGAAGGAATTGAAGATGTGGTTTTGTAGGTTCTTCTCTTCTTTTTTTTTTGCTACCTGAACTTGCGATGCATGTGTACCAAGTGCTCCAGCCTCTATAGCGTGCAAACAGCCCCCCCCTTCCCCCCCCCCCCCCCCCCCCGAAAAAAAAAGAAAATATTTTTATATTTGGTTTTTGATTGTAAAACAAGGTTGCCGAACGCAAAACGCCAAGATCACACATGATTGCCAAGGAATCACCAACCGTGTCTCTGTGTGTCTGAGACGCGGTTGGCTCGCAAACCGCATCCATGACCTGGTTTGCAAACTCTGATCAACCGCCAGTGTGAACATAAGTGCTGTCCTAAAGGTCACTTTTGTTTCTCTCGGCATGTTTCCGGGCTGTTGGATTATTTCCTTCAGATGGTCAATAATACTTTTTTAAACACTGTTTTTAATTTTTTCTCCACCTTCTGAAATTGCCTCCACAGAGGTATGTGGCATTTATGTGCAATGGATACAATAAATGCAGGTTGCTGTGAATATGTTATTACAGAAGTGGCCAAACTGCAGCTCGAGAGCCGCATGTGGCTCTTTGCGTGTTAAAGTATGGCTCGTGGCTCCCTCCCCCCCCCCTCCTTCACCCCTCCACTTCCCCGCCTCCCTCCTGGTCACACAAGCACTTCCCCAAAAAGAGAAATGGAACATATCTTAAATCGAAAGACAGGTTGCGGTTTGGTGGACTTGAGCTACTGCTACTATACAGTTGAACTGCTTTTGACTCCGATATATTGAAAGCAGTTCGAGTTTCCTTTATTGCCCTGGATAAAAGTTTGAGCCCCCCCTGGCTCTTGGAAGTTTCGTGGCTTTGTTTGCAGCTCTTAGGCCGGGTCAGCCTGGCCAATCCAATGTTGTTACAACACAAGCTTGATGCACAGTTTTAAACCAAAAAATGCACAGGGCAGCATTCATCAGCTACTGTGATCTTTTGAGGGTGGTTGGCATGTGCCATGGAAAAAGTGCCCTCTTTCAAAACAAAAAAAAAAAAAAAACAGCCCTCTAATTCCAGCTAGACCAATTTAGTGTTTCTTTAATATAGAAACAACCTAATGAAACAAATTCATTCACACTAATGACCTCTGCCGGCCTACAATCCACCGTTGAGATAATTCAAACCCCAAACAGAGAGAAAATAAATAATTGTTTTGGAGAGACTTCCAGCCTTAAAAGCTCTAATAAAGTTGGGAACAATCTGATATAGCTGAGTACAAGGAATTAAGTACGAGAGGTTTTCTTTAATGCCTTGTTGCCTTCATTACTTCAGGATCAAGCTTCCCAACAACAGTTTTTTTTAATAAGTTTTATTGTTTTTATCGTCGATGTTTTAGGATGAAGGCTCATGCTCAGGAACTGTTGCTGAGCTGCCACCGACATCCCAAGTCTCATCTCACAACCGTCGACATGACGGAGTGGATTTGGAGGGTAAGTGTATTTGCATTTGCCTTATTATGCACATATATTGTTAGTACCAGTAAGAAGCACATAGCTCATTTGTAGTTTTCCACTTATGCTGTGCCAAGATGCATATCCAACGCAGCAGAAAAAATAGTACCTACATGTGTGGTAAGTTAATTTACTTATGCAGAGTCTGTTTTTGTACGAAAGAAATGCTCGATTTTCTACTACATCACACACTGCTGAACACTCCAATGAATTGCCAAAGCAGCACACACTTCACAAATAGCAGCTATGATGCAGGGATAGTAATGTGGCAAGAAAAACCAAAGATAGGACTGATAGTAAACTTGTTTGTTTGTATAAGCAGGCCCATAGGGTGCTAGCTGAGGAGGAACAGGCAAGCAGTGAGACCAGGAGATGACCGACGCATAATGCAAAGTCACAGAGCATTTTTATGAATATGTAAGGATGCATAATTCTTAAAATACTTAGCTTAAATTTTGTGTAGGTACAGAATTTAATGTTTCTAGCCTTAAGAGTTACTTTTACTGGAGCAATCAAGATAAATGTATAGCAGAAGTTGTTACATTTATTTGTTTTGTCTTGCAGGTCCACCAATGGTTGCCGCAACATTGTATGAGGCTGAGCGATCGAAAAAGCGTGCCCTTAAAGAAGTGAAGCGCTTGAGACAAGGGCTGGACGAGGAGAGGAGGCATGCTCGCAACGTGCAGAAGCACTAATGAGCAGACCACGTGAGTTTGTACTGTGCAGGTGGTTTCATTTTTAAAAAAATTAGCATAAATATTTTCATGCCTTAACAAATCCTGTCTTAATAAACATAATTACCGCATGGCAAAGCTTGTTGAATATGCAAGTTGACTTTCCTGCATTGCTTGGTGATGCATACTTTGAATGGGGAAGAGCAGTTTGCAATTTTTTCCCATGAGTTACACGCTTTTCCTCTCCCGGGGAGAGGGCAGAGTAGTCTCGGGGAGGACAGATGTGCAGACAGAGCATGACGGGCAGTAATTTCGAGGGCAGCTAATTTATGACAATGAATCTTGTATGAGTAAATCTGTGTCTTTGCATTTGCCCAGTGGTTAACTCTATCACACTCCTCAATGAAAAATTTTGCCAGTTCTTAAAGAAAATAGACCGAAAGGAAACAGAACTTTACAGAACTTTCTACATCCATACGAAGGGGGCGGGGGGGGGGGGGGGGGGCAAAAGTAATGAAAAGAAATTTCTGCAGGGCTAACTTTTCGTAGTACCAGCTTTCGCCGCTAGCAGTGCTTATGGCACCCCTTTTGAGTCAGTTTGCTGACCGGCATCGTTTGCTAAAGTTCTTATAACATATTGTAAATTTTTGTTTTCGAGTCATTCGTCTTTTTTTTTGCAATGTCAGATTTGAAGGAATAGCGTGAGGCCGTAAAATTGTGTTCTTTTTTTATGAAAACGGCAGCGGAAACATTTTTTTGCTTCAGACGGCTTACAAGGAAGATGCCGTGAAAAAATTGCACGTCTACAGGTGGTTCTCTCGCCTCAAGGCCGGTGAATTATTGATCGACGTGACGACCAACCTCGTTCAGGGCGACCCTCAACTGATGAAAACATTGAGAAAATTTGGGCATTGTTTACTCTTGAGTTTATTCCTCCTGGGGGTCTATGCAAGATGGCAAGACGAGGCGGGACGAAAGGACTAGTTGCCACCTGCTGCGATTGGTCAGTGCCATGCCACTGACCAATCGCAGCAGGTGGCGCCATCCCGGTCCCTTCATCCCGCCGTCTTGTGTAGCCCCCTTGTGAAACTGTTAATCAGGTGCTTTACCTGGAAGTTTTGCGACGCGTGCACCACTCAGTGCGGTAGAAACACTGCGATTTGAGGGAAAGGGGGAAGTGGTGGTTCCATTACTACAATGCCCCAGCACACACTGCCCTGTTGATGAAACAGCTTTTTGACAAAAATGGTGTGACATTGCTTCCCCCCCCCCCCCCCCCATTCACCAGACCTTCTCACCTTGTGATTTTTTTCTGTTTGCCCATATGAAGAAAGTTCTGAAAGGAAAACTTTTTGTGAATGTGGAAGGTCCTTGAAATGAAACATTGCAAAAATCGAGGAATACTTTTTAAGCACTCGGGGAAAATAAATTTACAACATACCGCTAGAACTTTAGCAGACGACGCTGGTTGGCAGACTGACTCGGAAAGGGAGCCGCTAAGCGCTGCTAGTGGCGGAAGCTGGTACTACGAACGGCCGCCCTCCATAAATTTATTCTGATTACTTTTGGGTCCCTTCTTGTATGTTCTCCCCTCCCGCAGGTACTATAGTCACTGGTAACTTAAGGAGTGAGCCATACTGAATGCCAAGCCTCTTATTGTCACACTATACCCAATACGATAGCATCATTAGCCATAAGAATGCCAAAGAATTAATCATGAAGCATGAACATAATAGGTGACGCCCTGAATTTTTTAAGCTGGCCGTGACAAAGCACAAACTTAAAACTCGACAGAGTGCCCATGCAGCAGTTGGACAAATATTGTATTACAGAGTGGGGCTACTACACGAGTGAGTGTGATGCTTGACGACAATAGAGGCACCAGCTGAGCCTGTGTAGATTAATACTTGGGGATATGCTTTGAAGCCACTACAGGAGCGGAGTTGCCCTCTGCCAAGGCAAGCCGTCCTTCCGGCCCTCCTCTGGCTACTAGTGTTCGAGGAGGCTTGCCAGCTGGAGCAGGCTGCCCCCGAGCACGGGTGCACTCTTCTGCACCAGGGGCACGGAGGTCTCTCGTGCTGCCAGTTCTACAGGAAGACATTCCAGTCCACGATCCCCTTCCCTCTCTGGACCTGGAAGAGCTGGCGCACCCCGTGCCTCTGCCTGTGTGCTTGGCAGAGGAGCCACGTCAGTACGAGGGGACCCGACCCATTGGAGCACTAGCTGGAGCGATGGGCTCCTTGGACCAGAGCCCCAGTTTGCCAACCCCTCCTGTCAGGGTGCCGGCTGTGGACCCCGTGCCGGCTGTGGACCCCGTGCCGGCTGTTGACCCCGTTCCGGTAGGTTGATCACGATTATAGACACTGCTGTCACGTTTATTTGCAACTTTTGAGTCATACATCTGCAACACTGCTAATTAGCTGTTCAGTCTGAAACAAAGAATGCCAGTGGTGGAAAAATGATGTCGGCTGTTTCAATTGAAACATCCCACAAGCATGGTCTACAACAGTGATTTTTAACCATCACTGTTTTGCGGACCCCTTGTGGTTCGGCGTAGATAATGGAGGGCTCCATTCGTGGTGAGGGGAGGGGAAAGGTATAGATTAATTATAATAATGATTTCATAAATAGATATAACTAATTGCTAGAGTGAAGTAGACCTCTCTTATTTATATACACACGAGAAAACTGGCCGGAAAACTGAAACTTTTCTTCTCGACCTGAAAAAAGACAACCTTTATCGCCGGGCTTGACTGATGAGGCAGGGCTTCACGGAAACCTAGAAAGCCTTCGCGGACCCCAAGTTGTCTGCGGAACCCCAGTTAAGAACCATTGGTCTACAAGATCATCACCCTCCATATACCACGTGGGCGTGAGGATTTCTTTCTGAGAAAGTTGGACAAAACAATCCCATTGGTGCATTTAGGAAACCAGTCTCTAACAATCACTCTCACGAACAAACCCAGCACTTTACAACACAAAAGTAATTGCCATTGTGTTCTTGTTGTCCCATGTGCATATGCAGAGACTGATTGGTGTTTTTGTATGGCTGCAGCGTAAAGGAATATTGTTATAATGTTCCATATGCACAGCTTTTTTTCTGTGTCAGAGCTGAGAAAGGAACCACTATGGTGGTCAGTCCCAGGATATATGTTGTACCACACTGAGCTGCCACATGGAAGCATGCAAAGGCACGTGGTTGAGGCATTATGCAAGACAATATATCATCTATGGAAAGATGACTTATGATATTTGAGATTCGGACTTGCATGGTTGCAATGTGTTCCTGGAGCTGAGTCCTAGAGATGATGCTGTCCATGTTTTAAATTGGCTTTCACTGGGAAAAAAAAACAAGACCACCCAGCATCAGGGGAAGACTGTAGTGTTGTCACGCACCCTTTAATTAAATATTTCATAAATAGTTTGTAACCACTGAATGTCGCAGTTATACATTTTCAAGGTTTCTACTATAAACGCTTAATAATGCAGATATCAATGACGAGTGAAGTGACAAAATGAGAGCAGGTAAAAACCTAGATTGTGGTTTAAAGAGGTAATGAAAAAAAAAAAGTGTCTGCCAGAACTTAATTTTTTATATTCATTAAAAGTATTACGGTAAAATATTGGTCCTGCATTTTATGAACTGTGTTTAAGAATAGATTTTTCTTTTAACTGTCTAAAACGACCATGCTCATGGTCCCCTCGGGAGCATGAGCAACAAAGCATCATGATAGCTATGTAAAAAGGTTGAATCGATATTCCACTTTATTCAATCTTCAAATGATAAATTGGGAGTGAGGAAAGTATTGAGTTGTACATTGGTATTCTTGTATGAACTGTATGCCACTACATCATATTGTCACGGTACAGTTTTGGTTTCAAGCACATCCACATCTCCTGTTGTTTGGTAACCATTGTAAATATGCTGCTTGTCTTGCCATGGCTGTCATTCGTTGTGGAACCTGATTGTGGATTACAATCATAATAAAACATAAAGTTAAGATATAAAAAAGTTGCAATTTCAAGAGTATTCCCCCTTGAACTTTGCAAGGTAGAACGTAGAAGGGATATGCACGCGTGACCTTTCGACTATCAGCACATCCTTTTTCGTGTCGCTTGTTTTTCGGGGTTAGCCATAGGTAAGTCGCACAACTGGCAGTTGTGACTTTTTAATCAATTTAAATTTACCAGTCTTCCTCAACAGCAAATTGACATGCTAATCCTGCAAAATCGATTTATTTCGCTTATATTTCCAGCCAGTGGCGTAGCCAGGGGGAAACTTATAAGGCTTCAACCCCCCCCCCCCCCCCCCCCCCCGCCAAAACCCAGCTTACCTTTTAGTATACACATGCTTTTTGACTTCCTCCCTTCCACACCTTAAGTCATGGGTATCTCCAGCTACCTTAGCCCCCTCTGAAAAAAATTCCTGGCTACACCAGTTTTTAGCCCTCTCATTCTTTTTCTGTAAGCAGATAAGCTCTTTTCTGATCGGAGCGAGAACATATTCGCAGGTCACCATTTGACGGTCGTATCAGTATGCGGCTTGACCGATCCAAGTTGCAAAATACTCTCTCAGAAACTTTCCTATTAGCATGGCATACGGTAGCCCAAAGAACATTCAATGTCGGCGTACGGCTGGAAAACTAAAAGCCGACCGCGGTTCAATAGGCGGCGCTAGAGCGGCTAGAGGTCAAGGCGGTCGGCCATTTTAGAGTTATGTGAGCATAACATCAGGTGTCAGACCGGACTCTGGCTTCGCCCATAGAGTCCGGGTCTATGTCGCCATATTTCACAGACAACGAAAATTTCCTATCGGTTACCTATCCTGACGTGTCTGTAGAACTATGGTGCCTGGAACACGTCTTTGAATGGTCTATTTACCGTGTCCAAACAAGTGGTCCCTGATGATGTCATAGAAGTGTCATGCTGTTGCCGGTTGTGGCCCTGGCGGTGTCCCAGCAGCACTGGTGGATGTGGCAGACGCCTGTTATGCCACAGGTTGCTCTCCAGTGTCACAGTCTATGGAAGCTTCGGCAGCCACGAGTTGGGACGCCGTGATGACGGCGACACTCGCTTTCGTTCGTGCTTTTTGCATGCATTTCTATGGCCAGCCACTAGGATTGCGACATGCAACAGCATGACACTTCGGCCTCTGTGACGTCATTTTTTGCCACTTCGAGACCACTTTTGATGTATGGGCAGCATAGGACACTAAACACAGCAGTCGGAGATGCGCTCCAGGCACCATAGTAGAACTCGGTGGGTAGCTCCCCGAAAAACTGAAATCAACTTTTTTGTACTAGTAAATGCATGTGGACGATTAAATGAATGAACGTCGGTTATGTAATGAAGGACAAGAATTTTAAATAGACATATAGTTCAGAACTTCGGAAAAGATTGTTTGACGGCTCCTTTAACAAACCACGCTCTTTCATTGTCCAATCTAGAGCCATGTCTAATCAAGTACCAAGGCGTTCCTGGTATGATGCAGTTGCCATGTAGTACAGAGCTGAGCACTATTCATCATGTGGTACATAACCATATGGAGCCGCATCCACTGAAAAGCACAGTCCATTGCACCATCACCATATCTTTCATTATTTTACTTCATTTGTTTATTTGTTCTTGGAAGGTGACTGCGACTAAAGGCATGATGCCTGACCAGATCTGTGCCCCCAAGAGGCACTTCATTTCATGTTTAGCCCTAAAAAGGAGTATCTGCTTACTTCCAAAATATTCAATCTGTAGGGATAACATTGCAATAATTCCTTTTATGCAGGCTAGAGGCATCAAGACCGCCCCAAAGACGAAGGGGGAGCACATCGCCGAGTCTCCGACAGACGCAAAGTTTGTAAAAGATCTTCTCCGTGCAACATGGACCGACAGGGAGCATCGCAACAGAAGCCTATCGGGGGTTCCCTGTCGGCGATGGAGAACGCCAAGGAGCCAAGGACGGCTCTGACTCCCAAAAAAGTCTGCAGTATTCGTGGTATGTGCGAATGTGCTCAAATCTATCCACATTAAACAAGCCAGGCATCAGAACTCGGGAGTGCAATGCTCTTGGTTATGTAACACATGCTAGCAACCTACTTGCTTGTTGTATTTCATCATGCTTGCTAAAGTAAGCAAATCAGTTGTTGCAAAGCATTTATTGTTTTAAAAATTTTTTTATTTCATTTCAAAGATATCAGGGTAAGCAGTTTATTGAAAAATGAGTGGGTGCTTCATCTGTGATAAAGCTGAGGTGAACAGAATGTGAGACGGAATATATTGTGCTACTAGTTACATTTTTATTTATTGCTTCTGTTGAAATTTTCTTACTCAAAACTTCAGTAGGAAGCAATATTTAATGGAAAATTCCGAATTCATGTGTAACACTATAACGAGATTTCCTGACTAAATGTAGCGGGGAAGTTGGTTAATTGCTGTACATACGCCAATCTTTGGTTTCTACCTTGTTTGTGAGGTTTAAACAGAGGCCTGTCCAGTTGAAGCATTACGGCCCTCCCTTCATTTCTCCTTCCGGCACTTTTAATAATATGGCACATTCTTAAAATAACAAGGTATGCAAGCATACCCGATTTACTCGCATATTTAAGTTCAATAATTTACCTGAAATGAACACTACCTAAAATAGTCAAAAGAGCTGTAATTTCTGCCTTGCATGGTCGTGTAAATTTTTTTTCAAAATAAGCGTTTGTTGTGCAAATATTTAGTGGTCATGCTAAAACATTAAAATTTATTGAACAGGTATTTTTTACAGAAGTGATGTCTGGGATAAAGACTACTTATAGTATATATATACCAAGGCACGGCTCTGACGTTATGCCGCTGCTGTCGCCAGAGCACTGGTGCTTCACCTTACTCGAATCTGGTTTCTGCGCACGTGCAGTACCCACGTGTGGTGTGGACAAGCACCGACTTGTTTGCAAACAGCGTGTTGGTCTATTCGCGACTCCAGCAAAACGGACGCCACCAAGCGAGAAAACCGGGAACCAGCCGGACCAGGTCGCTCCGCGCCCCTCCGCGTCTATGGTGGCTTTCGCGGACACTTGTTGTCGGCGCGGTGGCGTACAGTGTAATTTCACAGAGATCCGAAAGTTTCTTAAGTTTGCCTCAGTGTTCATTAGTGTGGTGAAACCTTAGTAGATTGTTTCCTCCAATCACGTGTTTGAAAACCCCTCTACTTCACAGCGCACGGTCGCGTGCTTTCGATTTCTTGGATGGGGAGGAATCACGGAAAAACATTTTGATTTCTTGTCTTTCTCGAATCACGATAAGTGGTTTCTTTGTAAGGATGTAGAAAAGTGGACTGAGGACGACAGATGAGGTGTTTCACTGGAGGGAACACCAATTTTGCAGTCAAGTGAATGGGAAGGTTCGATAGCTGGTTTTCTTGAGTTTGGTTGTCTTTGGTTAACTTCAAGTTTGAGTTGGCTATTCATCTTGGCTGCTTTCGCCAATAAAGCCTCTGGACCACACTAAAACCTGAATTGAAATATGAGTATCAGCTGCTTAGTGGGGCGCCGGCGGGTTAATATGGTCCTTGGCTTAAGAAGCGCTTGCTTAATTTTCTTAATTTTTCTGCAGCCTGTGCTGTTGACCGAGCAGACGACTGCAGCTGTTTCTTAAACGCGGATACGCACGAAAGCTCGATTTCGCGGACAGATAAGTCGCATGGTCGAGGGATGCGAGTTAGCTGAAAATTACTCTCGGTGGAAGAATCCTGTAGTCACCGCCGCTTTCCTTAGATTAGTATATTACTGTCTCTCCGAGCTTATAGTTTCGGTTTTGAACGAAATCTCCGAAATGAAAGTTTGGCATGAAAAGAACAAAAAACACAGAAAAAACAAAACTATGCTTTGCAACTTTATGTGCATCGGCTACACTTAACCGCCTCGGTTCAAACACCTATAAAATTGGGCATTAAACAAAAGAAAATCTGTTAAATTGAACGCGCCACCTGTTCAGGCAGCCCGGCCGAGTCGACGCGACCTGGACTCAGCCGCCATGTTTGTTTGGTGGTGGCGCCCCCTGTAGGTTGCTGGAGTGGCGAATATAGCTTGATGTGCTCGCTTTGCAAAATTCCTTTATTTCTCCTCAAACTTTTTAAAAATTTCTGCTGACATTGGTACAATTTGTTCTGTTCAATGTTTTCAGCTGCCTTCTCCACCTTCGTTGGGGATGCCCCGAACAAGAAGCGGCGGCTAGGCCTAATGAATAAGTATGTGGCCACCTTCCTGCAAGACAAGGCCAACCAATGGAGAAAGCTGGAGGCCAAGTCTGCACTGCAGCTATACTTCGTTTCACCTTATGTCCGAGCGCGGACGTTGATATGAGCTGAAGGGCCAATCAAACAGCGCAAAAAGCGCAACGTCACGGTCTGCTTGCTCTCTGCGCTTGATATGACTAGCCGGTGGAGCAGCACGCACAGAGAGACAGCGAATACCGGCTGGTCCTATCAACTGGAGAAAGCACGCCATGACGTGGTGCCTCTTTCGCTGTTTGATTGGCCCCTCGGCTCACAACATCGGCCGTGCTCGGACCGAAGCTGAAACGAAGCATAGCAGCAGAGCAGCCACCAGCTCAGCAGCCGGCTACCCAGCAGCTGGCAACCCAGCAGCCTGCTGAGAGCGGGTAGACGTAGACTACTACCCAAGGGGGAACGAAGTGTGGGAGTATTTTGGCAAAATTAATGCTTTTTACTGAAGCCATATTTCCCGATGGACTTAAAATTCTCCCTGGCAACCTTCAATAAAGTTATCATGGTATATCTGAATTGGATTATTAAAACATTGAATGCCCACAACATATAAAATAGCTAGGAATCAACAATGTATCTAGAATGACTGGTGGAGTGGCATACACATGATAAATATAATATGCTTTCCTCTTTTTTCTATGTATACAGTTGAAACACATTTTTTATTACCTGCATGAACTCAATTTTCTATACCACCTTTTGATAAATTTAATAGACACAATCATCAATAATAAACTTATCCTACATGCAAGGCTCCATGGTGCCCCAAATTTCTTACGTTATGACGCTTCACTTAATTGTTTTCACACAAGATCTTTTAACTTCTCGTTCACATACAAGATTTTTGGTAGCTTCTTGTATCTGTACAAGATCTTGTATCCATACAAGATCTTGTATCCATACAAGATCTTGTATTCATACAAGATCTTGTATCCATACAAGATCTCGTATCCATACAAGATCTTGTATCCATACAAGATCTCGTAACTTCTTGTATCCATACAAGATCTTGTAAGTTCTCGTATCCAATAACATTGTATGAAAATCTTGTATCGCCTCTGAATTTTCAGAAGGGCTCGAAGTCGTCATCGTTGTCTTCCGTGCGTTCCATGCTTCCGTCCTCGTTGCCAGCCTCGTCCTCAGACAAGTTGCTGTAGCTTCCACTGAAGTGCCGCTTGGCCCGAATGGCCGGGATTGCCGATGCGCCCTCCGTCGCCATTACCTCCGTAGACCCCCCCTGCTCCTGATTTCTGCCCGCCGCCCCCCACGAGGGCGTTATAGCTCGTCCTCGACTCTTCGCGTTGTGACCGTTTCGTGGGAGCACAACGCCGCACCACCGACGCGGCCACCCGCTCACGGGTCCGCCCCTTCACCACCGCCTCCACCGCCTTTGAAACCAAAACTGTCGTCCGTTACGCCGAGCTCGACTAAAGCGCGAAACACATGTTCGACGAAACCTTCCGATCCGACGTGCGGACTGCCGGAATGACCTTGGGGGGTGAGGGTTTTCGTAGCATCGGAGAGCGTTCAAAACCCTCGCCTCCGACCGTCGTATTGCGTGGTCGGACGTCGGATCGGACGGTTTCGTCGTACATGTGTTTCGCGCTTTATCGCGACCGCTGCCACCGACGCTCTGTGTGGTTTATTTCGAAAAATACATGCATTTATAGGACCGAGAACCCTGTCAGTCATCAGCGTGTCCCTCGCAACGCTTCTTTCAAATATTCAAACTCACTCTTTGACAGGGCGAGTGACGCTTCACTTACACACTCAACGCCCTTATCCCTAATTGCACACGCCTCGTGCACCTCTCTGCTTGTTCGGTCGCGATAACGAGCCAAAATCTTAATGTCATGTAGCCCTGGCGTACACGGGCATCTATTACAATGAATGGCGAGATGGCCAGACGGGCTGGCTCGCGTGGCAGCCGCATGCTCGCGTGCGCGGTCATTCACACATCTGCCCATCTGGCCAATGTACACAGCGCCGCATGACAGAGGGATTTCATATACAACTCCTGAGGCACACTCAGCAAATTTTGTTTTGTGCTTTTTGCTGCAAAGATCAGTCTGTTGATCGGGACAATTGATTTTACGGCAAAGTCGGACCATCCGATTGGGCGCTGAGAAAACCAAAGGTACATTGAAACGCTGGGCAACTTTAAATTGTGTGAAACTGAGTGCAGGTATGGAATAACCGCTGGCCTCATACTGGGCCTCTCGAGGGCGGGTTTGCCCGTTCCTTTTATCTTTTTTACCAAGCCTTCAGCAACCTCAATTAAGCACCTTTGCGGAAAGCCCGCCTCTTGCAGTTTTGTGATCTGTCGCGCGAAACTTTTCTGAACGGAATGCTCGCAAGATTTCTTGAGTGCGGCCTCAAAGCACGTTTTGGCGATGCCCCTCTTTACTAACTTAGAGTGAGCCGACTCAAATGGCAGGATCGCTTTCTTGGATCTCGGTTCGTAAGTCCAACATATATGGCCTTGTAAAAAACTTAGTTTAATATCTAAAAATTGTAACTTCCCCTTAGTGGGTGTCTCAAAGGTAAAAGTCAAACCGCCCGCGCAAGCACCGAAGATACGCATGATCGCAGATACAGCTTCTGCCAACGATGCCTCGGGCGCCTCACTAAAAATAAGAAAATCATCTACATATCTGAAAATCCTGTTTTTGCCATCGCAACTTAGCTTCTCTAGGATGGCGTTGTCGCAACTGCTTGAAAAAATGTCACACAGAACCGGCGCCACACGCGACCCAATACAAATGCCCTTCTTCTGAACGTACAAGTCCCCTTCAAACGAAACATACGTATGCGTAAGGTAAAAGATAATAGTTCAAGAAAACTATGAACGCTGACGCCACTGGAGGAACAAAACGTCATCTCTCCGGTTTTTTTTTTCGATACATTCCTAACCGCACAAAAAAGTGGCTCATGCGGTGCAGAATGAAAAAGATCCTCAGCATCCACCGAAAAGGCACTTTGAAATCCCCGCGCTCCTTCCTCCAGAAATTCAATAACGCTCTCCGAGTTTCGCACCAAAAAAGGATTGTGCAGCTTCAATGTTGACAAGTGCTTGCTGAGGAAGCTAAACAAGTGTACCTGCCAGGAGCCCCTTTCCGTTACAGTCGCTCTAAAAGGGTTCCCAATTTTGAGGGTTTTGGGAGAAAAGAAAATGTTCAGATGTAGACCGGTGGCTGATTGCACGCTCTTTTGCAACCCGGTCAAGTTCAAATCACCACAAAGCTCCTTTGCACGGGCCTTAAAGGGGGGATGCAACAATTTTTGTACTTCGCGCAAATACCGCTTAAAACGGATCCCTGACGTTAATGACCCATGAAACACGCGTTCGTTTTTCACCCCACGCAATAGAAGTTTCAGAAAAAAATTAAAGTAAAACAAGCACTGTTCTCCCCCTCAACTTGCAGCCAGAACAAGCGGTCACGTGATCTGGAGTCGATTATATGTCGCCAATGTTGATCATAGCCACGCGCTGGGGTATGCAAAGCACAGGACACGCGCTGAGTTCCAGACATTGTTAAGGCTCGGCTATTGTCGTCGTTGCAGCAATTGGACACGGGCCACTACCCCAATGCTTCTCGAGCTAGTAATTATCACTATCCCAAATCGAGTTCCCACGCAATGCTCGGGTCCAATCTATGAACCGCATTCAAATATCGTCACTTGGGTGTACTGCGATCCCCACGTTACGTCATCAAAGTTTGCAAAGGAGAGAGTGAATGAAAATGATCGCTTTTCTCCTCGAAATTACACCACAACAGAGGAGTTCCTTAGCCAGTGGCGTTGCGTGCGAGTATCCTTGAGTCCCACTAGTCCCAGTAAGTTCGTGTAAAGCGAAAAACATTTCACAGCTCCTTTAACCTTAGACAAGGAACCCGGGCTTACTTTTTTGAAGTTCTTGAGGATTGCTTGTTGTGACCTTTCAGCAAATATGTCCCGCGTCACAACCACAAAGCCACCTTCCTTATCGGAAGTTAGCAGCTTCAAATCGTTGTCCTTGAAGTAGTCGATGATGTGCATGTTATTCCATCCATTCATCGATTGACCTGGCCGGCGCCGAAGAACGTCGACGCCGTCCGCGTCGCACCTTTCCTTGTCCTCAGGGGCGGCTTTTTCCGCCATCACTCTCACCAACGACAGCTTGGCAACATGAAGCAGTTTAGGTTCTCTGTCTTTTTCGGCGCTTTTAAGTATTTAAAGAACCATCAACCAACTGGGTCAACTTTCCACTTTGCCGCCCAGCTGGGCTTTGCTTGTGGGCGAAGTCCAGGGAATCACAAGCGAGTTTGGCGGGTTCATGCTTCTTTTTTCGCTGCCTGAACTCGTGATGCGCACGAGCCTGCCGGAGAAAAATATTCCGAGAGCCAAAGTAGCAAAAGTTTGGCTTTGGATCTTGAATTAAAGTGGATTTTGGATTGTAAAACAGGGTTGCCAAACGCAAGTGTGGAGAGATCACGCGTCGCCGAGAAACCGCCAATCGCCTCTCGGTGTGTCTGAATTAAAATATTCTGGCGGGCTAGTTTAGTACGGTGTATCTGAACCGGGTCGCTCGCGAACCGCATCCGCGACCGCTTCGCGAACGCGGATCCGCTTCCAGTGTGAATGCGCCATTATGGTACGTTTACACTTGCGGATCCGCTAGCGAATGCGCCCAGCTTTTGCAGCTGGGGCGGAACGCCGGGCGGAAAACAAGGCGGCGAGCCGTTTAGCTTCAGGACCTACTCCTGCCGCCGAACGAGCCGTTTCACTGACCGGAAGTGACATTCGTGCGCAGCGCGACGCTGCCTACGTCACGACTTCCGGGAGCAGCAGCGCCCGGAAGAAACAGCGGAGGTGGGAACTCTCGCGCCTTCTCGTCATATTTGACGGGATGTTACGAGAATAACTGCCGCAGCCGGCGCCACCGTCGCCGCTCGAAAGAAATAGGTGTAAACACAATCCGCTCGTCGCCGCCGTCACCGGGAGCGAATCCGCTCCCGCGGCAGCGGATTTCTTCTCAGGTGTAAACGTATCATTCGGCCGAGATAAAATCGAGTTTTCGTAGAACGCGCTTCCCCCTCCGCTAAGCCCTCCGCAAGGAAGAAGCCGCTACTGCGCCTGCGTGCCGATGGCCTTCACTCTCGAGTGCCGGGTATCGTAGCAGGCTGCGGAGAGCGTTGCGGGACAGCGGAAACGATCTACGAAAGCTTCCTAAATTAGGGAGTTTTCGTAGACCGCGCTGCCCCCTCCGCTAAGCCCTCCGCAAGGAAGAAGCCGCTACTGCGCCTGCGTACCGATGGCCTTCACTCTCGAGTTCCGGGTATCGTAGCAGGCTGCGGAGAGCGTTGCGGGACAGCGGAAACGATCTACGAAAGCTTCCTAAATTAGGGAGTTTTCGTAGACCGCGCTGCCCCCTCCGCTAAGCCCTCCGCAAGGAAGAAGCCGCTACTGCGCCTGCGTGCCGATGGCCTTCACTCTCGAGTTCCGGGTATCGTAGCAGGCTGCGGAGAGCGTTGCGGGACAGCGGAAACGATCTACGAAAGCTTCCTAAATTAGGGAGTTTTCGTAGACCGCGCTGCCCCCCCCCGCTAAGCCCTCCGCAAGAAAGAAGCCGCTACTGCGCCTGCGTGCCGATGGCCTTCACTCTCGAGTGCCGGGTATCGTAGCAGGCTGCGGAGAGCGTTTCGGGACAGCGGAAACGATCTACGAAAGCTTCCTAAATTAGGGAGTTTTCGTAGACCGCGCTGCCCCCTCCGCTAAGCCCTCCGCAAGGAAGAAGCCGCTACTGCGCCTGCGTGCCGATGGCCTTCACTCTCGAGTTCCGGGTATCGTAGCAGGCTGCGGAGAGCGTTTCGGGACAGCGGAAACGATCTACGAAAGCTTCCTAAATTAGGGAGTTTTCGTAGACCGCGCTGCCCCCTCCGCTAAGCCCTCCGCAAGGAAGAAGCCACTACTGCGCCTGCGTGCCGATGGCCTTCGCTCTCGAGTGCCGGGTATCGTAGCAGGCTGCGGAGAGCGTTTCGGGACAGCGGAAACGATCTACGAAAGCTTCCTAAATTAGGGAGTTTTCGTACACCGCGCTGCCCCCTCCGCTAAGCCCTCCGCAAGGAAGAAGCCGCTACTGCGCCTGCGTGCCGATGGCCTTCACTCTCGAGTTCCGGGTATCGTAGCAGGCTGCGGAGACCGTTGCGGGACAGCGGAAACGATCTACGAAAGCTTCCTAAATTAGGGAGTTTTCGTAGACCGCGCTGCCCCCTCCGCTAAGCCCTCCGCAAGGAAGAAGCCGCTACTGCGCCTGCGTCCCGATGGCCTTCACTCTCGAGTTCCGGGTACCGTAGCAGGCTGCGGAGAGCGTTGCGGGACAGCGGAAACGATCTACGAAAGCTTCCTAAATTAGGGAGTTTTCGTAGACCGCGCTGCCCCGTCCGCTAAGCCCTCCGCAAGGAAGAAGCCGCTACTGCGCCTGCGTGCCGATGGCCTTCACTCTCGAGTTCCGGGTATCGTAGCAGGCTGCGGAGAGCGTTGCGGGACAGCGGAAACGATCTACGAAAGCTTCCTAAAATAGGGAGTTTTCGTAGACCGCGCTGCCCCCTCCGCTAAGCCCTCCGCAAGGAAGAAGCCGCTACTGCGCCTGCGTGCCGATGGCCTTCACTCTCGAGTTCCGGGTATCGTAGCAGGCTGCGGAGAGCGCTGCGGGACAGCGGAAACGATCTACGAAAGCTTCCTAAATTAGGGAGTTTTCGTAGACCGCGCTGCCCCCTCCGCTAAGCCCTCCGCAAGGAAGAAGCCGCTACTGCGCCTGCGTGCCGATGGCCTTCACTCTCGAGCTCCGGGTATCGTAGCAGGCTGCGGAGAGCGTTGCGGGACAGCGGAAACGATCTACGAAAGCTTCCTAAATTAGGGAGTTTTCGTAGACCGCGCTGCCCCCCCCGCTAAGCCCTCCGCAAGGAAGAAGCCGCTACTGCGCC
The DNA here is from genome assembly GCF_016920785.2 of Ixodes scapularis. Classification (NCBI taxonomy): domain Eukaryota; kingdom Metazoa; phylum Arthropoda; class Arachnida; order Ixodida; family Ixodidae; genus Ixodes; species Ixodes scapularis. The sequence goes on along the minus strand of NW_024609868.1, from coordinate 168,927,336 downwards.
TGCGTGCCGATGGCCTTCACTCTCGAGTGCCGGGTATCGTAGCAGGCTGCGGAGAGCGTTTCGGGACAGCGGAAACGATCTACGAAAGCTTCCTAAATTAGGGAGTTTTCGTAGACCGCGCTGCCCCATCCGCTAAGCCCTCCGCAAGGAAGAAGCCGCTACTGCGCCTGCGTGCCGCTGGCCTTCACTCTCGAGTGCCGGGTATCGTAGCAGGCTGCGGAGAGCGTTTCGGGACAGCGGAAACGATCTACGAAAGCTTCCTAAATTAGGGAGTTTTCGTAGACCGCGCTGCCCCCTCCGCTAAGCCCTCCGCAAGGAAGAAGCCGCTACTGCGCCTGCGTGCCGATGGCCTTCACTCTCGAGTTCCGGGTATCGTAGCAGGCTGCGGAGAGCGTTGCGGGACAGCGGAAACGATCTACGAAGGCTTCCTAAATTAGGGAGTTTTCGTAGACCGCGCTGCCCCCTCCGCTAAGCCCTCCGCAAGGAAGAAGCCGCTACTGCGCTTGCGTGCCGATGGCCTTCACTCTCGAGTTCCGGGTATCGTAGCAGGCTGCGGAGAGCTTTGCGGGACAGCGGAAACGATCTACGAAAGCTTCCTAAATTAGGGAGTTTTCGTAGACCGCGCTGCCCCGTCCGCTAAGCCCTCCGCAAGGAAGAAGCCGCTACTGCGCCTGCGTGCCGATGGCCTTCACTCTCGAGTTCCGGGTATCGTAGCAGGCTGTGGAGAGCATTGCGGGACAGCGGAAACGATCTACGAAAGCTTCCTAAATTAGGGAGTTTTCGTAGACCGCGCTGCCCCGTCCGCTAAGCCCTCCGCAAGGAAGAAGCCGCCGCTGCGCCTGCGTGCCGATGGCCTTCACTCTCGAGTTCCGGGTATCGTAGCAGGCTGCGGAGAGCGTTGCGGGACAGCGGAAACGATCTACGAAAGCTTCCTAAATTAGGGAGTTTTCGTAGACCGCGCTGCCCCCTCCGCTAAGCCCTCCGCAAGGAAGAAGCCGCTACTGCGCCTGCGTGCCGATGGCCTTCACTCTCGAGTTCCGGGTATCGTAGCAGGCTGCGGAGAGCGTTGCGGGACAGCGGAAACGATCTACGAAAGCTTCCTAAATTAGGGAGTTTTCGTAGACCGCGCTGCCCCCTCCGCTAAGCCCTCCGCAAGGAAGAAGCCGCTACTGCGCCTGCGTGCCGATGGCCTTCACTCTCGAGTTCCGGGTATCGTAGCAGGCTGCGAAGAGCGTTGGGGGACAGCGGAAACGATCTACGAAAGCTTCCTAAATTAGGGAGTTTTCGTAGACCGCGCTGCCCCCTCCGCTAAGCCCTCCGCAAGGAAGAAGCCGCTACTGCGCCTGCGTGCCGATGGCCTTCACTCTCGAGTGCCGGGTATCGTAGCAGGCTGCGGAGAGCGTTTCGGGACAGCGGAAACGATCTACGAAAGCTTCCTAAATTAGGGAGTTTTCGTAGACCGCGCTGCCCCCTCCGCTAAACCCTCCGCAAGGAAGAAGCCGCTACTGCGCCTGCGTGCCGATGGCCTTCACTCTCGAGTTCCGGGTATCGTAGCAGGCTGCGGAGAGCGTTGCGGGACAGCGGAAACGATCTACGAAAGCTTCCTAAATTAGGGAGTTTTCGTAGACCGCGCTGCCCCGTCCGCTAAGCCCTCCGCAAGGAAGAAGCCGCTACTGCGCCTGCGTGCCGATGGCCTTCACTCTCGAGTGCCGGGTATCGTAGCACGCTGCGGAGAGCGTTGCGGGACAGCGGAAACGATCTACGAAAGCTTCCTAAATTAGAGAGTTTTCGTTGACCGCGCTTCCCCCTCCGCTAAGCCCTCCGCAAGGAAGAAGCCGCTACTGCGCCTGCGTGCGGATGGCCTTCACTCTCGAGTTCCGGGTATCGTAGCAGGCTGCGGAGAGTGTTGCGGGACAGCGGAAACGATCTACGAAAGCTTCCTAAATTAGGGAGTTTTCGTAGACCGAGCTTCCCCCTCTTCTAAGCCCTCCGCAAGGAAGAAGCCGCTACTGCGCCTGCGTGCCGATGCCCTTCACTCTCGAGTTCCGGGTATCGTAGCAGGCTGCGGAGAGCGTTGCGGGACAGCGGAAACGATCTACGAAAGCTTCCTAAATTAGGGAATTTTCGTAGACCGCGCTTCCCCCTCCGCTAAGCCCTCCGCAAGGAAGAAGCCGCTACTGCGCCTGCGTGCCGATGGCCTTCACTCTCGAGTTCCGGGTATCGTAGCAGGCTGCGGAGAGCGTTGCGGGAAAGCGGAAACGATCTACGAAAGCTTCCTAAATTAGGGAGTTTTCGTAGACCGCGCTTCCCCCTCCGCTAAGCCCTCCGCAAGGCAGAAGCCGCTACTGCGCCTGCGTGCCGATGCCCTTCACTCTCGAGTTCCGGGTATCGTAGCAGGCTGCGGAGAGCGTTGCGGGACAGCGGAAACGATCTACGAAAGCTTCCAAAATTTGGGAATTTTCGTAGACCACGCTTCCCCCTCCGCTAAGCCCTCCGCAAGGAAGAAGCCGCTACTGCGCCTGCGAGACGATGGCCTTCCCTCTCGAGTTCCGGGTATCGTAGCAGGCTGCGGAGAGCGTTGCGGGACAGCGGAAACGATCTACGAAAGCTTCCTAAATTAGGGAGTTTTCGTAGACCGCGCTTCCCCCTCCGCTAAGCCCTCCGCAAGGAAGAAGCCGCTACTGCGCCCGCGCGCCGATAGCATTGACTGTGGAGTTTCCGCTATCGTAGCGGGTTGCGGAGGGCCTTGCGGGACGGCGAAAACGATCTACGAAAGCTGCCTATCCTCTTATGCGCTCGGTGTGTCACTGCGCTCTTCCGGCCGTCTACTAGCGAGGGTGCGACAGTGGGCATGTGTGTGGGAGGGCGGCGGAGGAGGGGATAGAAGATTAAGCCTGTCGGTCTCTTTTTTTTTCAATTGTGCAATAAAACGCCAGTAATGCAACGGGGTCAGTGGCGCATCGCGGATTATATTTTGGGAGAAGCCTGCCGGCCCGACGGACCCCCCCTCCGGTTCGTTTCCGGCACAGGGCGAGACTGCGCCCGTTCCGTGCCAGGTGCGACGAACGCCCGGCGGCCAAGGAGAAAGAGGGAGGAGGGGGGAGGGAATGGAGGAGAGCGCCCAGATTTCGGCGAGCAACAGTGGAGGATTCAATCTCCAAACTGCCTCTTTGCCACGACCACCCTCTGCTTACGTCACTGCACAGTGTGCATCAAGAGTTACAATCATTCAATCGAGACGCCAGTAAATGTGCGTTTATAAAACATTCGTATTGAAACAACCAACCAGGGTGAGATGGCAAGGATACGAGCGTGACAACCCATTTTCCACTTCGGCGCTTTCTCGGAATGCAATAAAATGGGTGTTATACTTTGTCTTATCCTACAATGGACTAACGGCCAAAGACACGGGCCTCCAGGTCCAATCACGTTCCACGCTAGACTATGACATGCCTAGCATAGATTAGGGGTGGACGCATATAATGTTTCGAACCCAAAAACGCTGAATCATTTCTATAGCTTCGACACTGCAAACAGGGTGTGCGTCGTGACTATTTTGCAATGTAACATTGGTGAGTCACTCACTGCTGTTCAATTTGAACCACTGTCCCCCATCCCAATCAGTGATCCGAGACGCGGGCACTGATACGTGCATCAAAGCGCAATGCCACGCAATTTCTAAGTGGCTCGTTATTTTACCTTGCGATCCGTAGCAATTGTCTTCAGTCCAGCGTAGTGTGAGACGAAGTATTAGCTGAAAACGTGAACAGGGTGCTGCACGAAACACGGAATGTGACGGTGGTTCAGTCGACTAATGTTTTCTCTAGCAGACGGCCGGAAGAGCGCAGCGGAGCAGCGAGCGCCATTGAGAATCTTGGCCTCAAGGTGCGCCGTGTTCGCGGAGCGATGCGACAGGCAATGCAGGTAGTACAGTGCACCGGCCGGGGCGCTGTTTCAGCTCATACTGACCTCGATAGTACGGTCGGGTCTAAAAGTATAACGGACCACTCAAGCCGTACATGGCCCAGCTGCGTTAGTGCGCTACCTTGAGGCGCGGCGCCTGTGGTCGAGATCCATAGTGCGCGCCGTGCGCGTCCTCTGGTTCTGGCAGGCACGTCAATTCTCCTGCTTCCGGCCGACGCCTTCTCATTCTCACGCTCACGAAAACGGCGTCAGGTTCCGCCCTAATAACCACCATTCGCAGCCGTCCCGCAGCTCTATCTCGCTGGCACAATAAGGGGAAAAAGCCGAAGTATCAAATTTATCTCCCGTCGCCCAGCATAATATTGTTTTTTCCAGCTCAGCGACCAGAAAAACAGCCCTTCTTCCTTTCTTTCCTTTTTTGCTTTTGCTTCTTTAAGATATGTTTTTATTCTGGATGCACTTGCTGGTCTGTTAACCTCTAAATTACAACAACTAATTCAAAACATGCCATTTGTTTTATAGTGCAGACTTTACTCAATTGAATAATACAAAACAGATACAAAAAAAAAAATTGGAACAAAAAAAAAATGGCGGTCTTGTTTTTCTGGCCGCTGAGCTGGGAAACACAATTTCATGCCGGACGGCGGAAGATAGAGTTTATGTCGCAGCTTCTGCCAGTCATCGCGCCACCCGGGTAGAGCTGCGGCACGGAAAGTTCACACTACACTGAGAAGGTAAAGCCAAGCCTCCTTTCCCTCGCTGAGCCTTCACGCTTTCCTCCTCTCCACGTTTCTTCCGCGCTTTCATTTCGACGCTAGCGCCACCTAAGGCACTCTCTCTTTGGCGCGGCTTGGCTGGTTGCAGCTGGAAACGCTGCGAGATTGCGTGTTTGTTGTTTGTTTTTAGCTTGCATGGTTCTGTTTTCTCCAGGATTTGAGTTTGCGATCTCGACGCTATATTTACCTCTGGGTATGTATTGTTATTGCCTCACATTTAGCGCGAACACGTCTTCGGGTGCGCGCTAGATTATGCTCGGATCGTTTAGTTGTTGGTGTCGTATGCTATGTTTCGCTGTGTGAACATTTATTCAACAAATTTGAACTTTTTAACAGATACCCATAACATCCTGCTAAATTTCTAGAAATAATCAAGCATGCAGCTTCAAATATCTTTTAGAAACTATTTCAACAATCTCTTAACTCCGGCTCAGTCCCACTTGACTGGCGCTACGCCAAAGTCATGCCGATCTTTAAATTAGGAGACCATTCCGATCCTACGAACTATCGCCCCATTTCCCTTAGCAGCGTGCCATGCAAACTCATTGAACATGTTTTGTATACCCATATCATATCTCACCTAGACAAGTGTAACTTCTTTTTTTATAATCAACATGGTTTCTGAAAAGGTCACTCGTGCACTAGTTGACTTTTCGAATTTGTTACGGACCTTCACTTCAATACTCATCTGACTGCTCAGACCGATAACATCTTTATTGACTTCGCTAAAGCATTCGATACTGTTTCTCATCATCGCCTTCTTCTTAAACTTTCAGGTCTACGAACCAAACCCTTTCGTCATTAACTGGATTTCTTTCTTTCTTGAAAACAGAAAACAAATAGTCAAAATTAACCAACCATCATCGCGTCCGTCCACTGTTGCATCCGGGGTCCCTCAGGGTAGTGTTCTCGGTTCTCCGTGGTTTTTAATATATATAAATGACCTTCCTTCTTCCATAAACACCACAATTAGGCTCTTCGCCGACGACTGCGTTATTTACAGGAAAAGTATTACAAATAACGATTCAACTCTACTTCAAGGCGATTTAAATACTATATCTTCGTGGTGCTCTATGTGGCAGATGAACATAAACGCTCGCAAATGTAAACAAATGCCCATCACTAAGTCTTCTAAAGTAACACAGTCACAATATTCATTGCTATCACAATACCTGGAACATGTAACCTCGTATAAGTAGTTTGGAATACATTTTACAGACGCTCTATCATGAAACGACCACATTCAATACATTACAAGCAGCGCCTTGAAAATGCTTGGGTTCTTGCGACGAACATTATATCTCGCCCCACCTAAAACAAAACTACTCGCATACAAGACAACAGTCCGTCCCAAATTAGAGTGTGCATGCACCATTTGGAACCCCCACTAAACTTACCTTCTTCAAAGACTGGAATCTGTCCAAAACAAAACAGTCAGATTTATATGCAACAACTGTTAACCGGAAACTAGTGTCTCGGTCTTAAAAACTAGCAATAATCTCTCTCCTCTTGAACTAAGACGTAAAATAACTCGGCTTTGTTTTTTTCACACCATCAATTACAGCGATTCGCCTTTTAAATCAGTTTATTGCCGCCCTGCCTGTTTTACATCGCCAAGACTAGATCATTGACAGAAACTAGAACCATTCTTGAGTCGCACTAACGCTTTCCTTTCCTCTCCCTTATCACTTTGTATCAGAGACTGGAATGCATTACCTGATCTTATTGTTACTGACAGCAATTCCATTTCATATAGAGATCAGTGTTCACTATAATTACTCATCTTAATTATGTTTTTGTTTATGTTTTTGTATAATAGCTTTTATGCTTTGTTTGTGCTTTATTCTTTCTTTATTTCGCTCTGTTCGACGACATTGGGTGCATCCTCGATCACATTTCACTGTTCCGTGTTTTGCTATTCTGTTTTTTTAAACATTTGTCATTTGTTTTGAATCTCCCCTCATGTAATGCGTCCATCGGACGCCCTCGAGGTGAATATTTTGAAATGAAATGAAATGAAATCATTCCTTCGTGGTCTGAACTTGGAGGGATAGGGCGAAGGGATAAGAGGCAATTAGTGCGCTTTCCTCAAGTTGGAATGCGAGGCGCATTCCAACTAGTGGGATATTTCAAAGCCGCGTTCTCGCGCTGTGAACAGAGAGTGGCCTTGTTGGTGGGGGTTTATACGTTTCACGTTAGGGACCAGCGAAGTGAAAGCTTGCTACTCTCTATGCCTCCCTGGCTCGCATGTGAGCTGTTGCAGTGCGGGCACCGTTTTTTCAGGCTGCGCGCTCGTAGCTTTTGCCTCGTGCGCAGGTACGGCGAAATGATGTATAGTTGTCCAGAGATAGCCTGCAGCATTTATCAGAGCGCTGAAACGTCTGCAGCAACCACCATTGCGCACCGTAACCAAACGCAAAATACAGGTTTTATTTTGTAAACATGTGCGAGTAGGATACCGAGGGCTGATGACTTCAGCTTGCTGTTAATTGCGGAATTATTCATACCAAAGCGGTTATGAGGGTTTTTTAGCATTAGTATTTTCATAAATTGATGCTCCAGTATACTGGTGAATGATGTGAGCGCAAACCTTAGGATTAGGGGCGGAATTCGAAATTTCACTTGTTAGAGATTGAACTAGTCTCCAATTTGAAGATTGATATAGCTTTAGATAGGCTATCGATGTAAACAATACAGTGCCGTATTGCAGATGCTATAGGGCCAACATTCAAGCAGTCCATTAAAACATTCCATTCAAACAACGAGTCATTTATTAGCACTATATGCATTTCGACAGAATACAGAGCGAGGAAGACATCTAACACACATACAATGTTCTATATATATCACCTGATTTGGCTCGCCGCCGCTAGCATATCGACACTTCTGCTGTTATATTTCTGACTATGCATGCAAAAAATCGGCCTATCGTTTTCGGTATTTATTCATTTTCAAGACACCAGTGTATTTGGGTTAATTGTCTTGTGCGAAAACTGGAAGTGACGACAAATGAAGAGAGAAAATGCACAGACCTCAAAACTCACAAAGGAAAAGATTTCGAATTCTACTTATTATGCACGCGCGTATACTCGCAATGTGAAAGCCGCCTTCGAGCCAGCATCGCACGTCTGATAAAACAGAGTGTAGTATTACAGTATATAGTAAACAATACTCTCCTAGGAGCTGCAACTTACGTCACACAGCCTGGAAGTGAGTTTGCATACAAAATCCTACCTTCGGACTCGCGACAACCAAACCTTTCTTTTCTTCTTGTTTTGTTCCCCACGTAGAATCCCGAAGAGCTTTTTCCACGTTCCTTTCTTGTTCGAGCAGCCCACAGCGCAACAACACGTCATGTCGGCTGTCAAATATCGTTATCATAAAAAAAAAATTCTTAACGCGCAAACGTACTTTCTGCAGAGAACCTGTTGCGTCGCTAGCGCCGATGGTAAAGCCAGCCTCAAATTCCGCGAGACGGGAAACGAATGCCGGACGGAATTCGCAGGCTCGCAGCAACCCGAAACCCATGGGCCAATCGGCCAATGATACATATTGGAGAGGAGGATTTTCACGAGGGGGAGACTATTTTGAAGAGGGCGAGAACGTTTTGGCGCAGGAATCTTAGAACAATGAATGGCGTTACCTTCCCAGTATAGAGTGACCTTACAGAAAGGCAGCCAACAGCGGCTGCCCAAGCGGCGCCCGGCGGCGTATTTGTGAGAATAAGAAGGCGTCGGTTGGAAGCGGGAGGGTTAAAATGGCTGCAACTACCAAAGGACGCGCGTGTGAACATTACGGGTCTCTACAACAGGCGCCCAGCCGCAAGGTAGCGTAATGATGCGGCTCTACCACGGCTCGCGTGGTCCGTAAACTTTTGTGGGCGACTGAACGTTGACATGGAGTACAAGACGCGGGACTAAGTGTTGCCGTACGTCACGTTTGCTTAGTACACGACAGTCCAAGAAACCACCGGAGTGACACCCATTTCAACCGGTGCATGGCAGAAAAGTAACCACGATGCTCGAATCGATGCTGCCCCATGAGCCAGTTGACGACAGGGTTGTAGACACCCAATTGATCAATCAGCGAGCAGAAGAGGCGCGCCAGCTAGCCCGCCAGCAGATTCAAGGCCTACAACCTCTCGACGCTAGCCGGTACAACCACGCCGACCGGACGTTCATTTTCAACCAGGAGGGAGGGTGTGGGTGCGGGCCCCGGCGCGACGCCGCGGCCTTAGCAAGAAGCTCTTGAAGCGCTATTTCGGTCCGTATAAGGTGCTCCGTCGTCCCGGAGACCCGATCTACGAGGTGCTTCCAGACGGAACGCGGTCTTCAGGACGCCGCCAGCAGCGACTCGAGGTGGTGCAGGCTGACCGTCTTAAGTCGTTTTATGCTCGATAGGACTGGTGACTATTTATGGTTCAGGCGACCCCGCCGTTTATTGGTTTCCGTTATGTATTGTCTGATTATTTAAGGTTTCATCGTTGCAGTGCACTTTTATAAGAGGAGTATTGCCGCGTGCATGACTGAGAAGGAATGCTTTTCCGTGCATGCAGAAGATTCATGTTAGGCGAAAAAGTCGGCGAGAAATCCGGCCGCCCCGGTTGGCCGCCGCCAAGGTCAAGCACCGTGCCGCCCAATCACGGCCGCCAGATTCCTCGCCGCCCTTTTGGGCCAGAGTCCAGATTGGGGCCCCTGCTTTCTCGGCGTTTGTTGTCCGATTTGTTTCTGGCACGAGTTCGTCGATTAGACGTTTACTTTTTGTTTTTCAGTTCGTTATTTATCGTCTTGTCGCCTTTTTCTGTGACACTGTAGAGAAGAATAAAAATCCGGTTTTGGGCGGCGCTGTGCTTCCGCGGTATTATCTTTTTCTCTATGTTGTTTTGAAATTGCGTTTTCTTTGATATGTCACCGGAATCCCAAGCACAGAGAGGGCGCGTCAAATAACTTGGCCTTTATGAACAAAAAGCGCTAAAAGAGACATCTTTCACCTTAAAATACTACACTCAGCTAAATCATTATTGCAATAGTGAATTTGTATGCGACTCTCGAACGTGCAGGCGAAAGAATTTGAATTCCTGAGGCAATCAAACACTGTCAAAAGTGCAACGTCACTGCGCTTATCTCCTTTATCTGTGGCTATGTTTGTGCTTCTAATCCAAGCAAACGCCGAAAGTATTCCGTGACGTTGCGGTTTTAGTCCGCCATTGTGCAGGGATTCCACAGTCGCTAACGGAGGGCAGTGTCTATTGGCCACATAAAAGCCACATAAAAAAATCGCTACTTTAGGAGAAAGGCGGTTTGGGTAACCTATCTCTTTTATACGGCTAACATGAAGTAAAAAAACGGGTGTTCAGGGCATGTTGTAACATTCGGCAAGAAATGCCTACATTCCTAAAAAATCTATCTTATTTTTGGCAGTTATAAAGAGGCAGAATTGAAACTTAGAATCTTCACCTTTTTTTGTGCATTATACTAAACCAAAGTTAATACAAATAAATTGCTGCGGAATGATCACCACTATACCTCGTTTACGGGTCTAGGACATTTCGGTGTAGGACATTTCGGTGTAGGAACTTTCGGTGCGGACTTCTCGGTGTGCGGCCTTTTCGGTGCAAGACATTTCGGTGTAGGGACTTTTCGGTGCATGGACATTTCGGTGTATGGATATTTCGGTGCATGGTCGTTGAACACAAAAGGGACACCCAAGATTTGGTTTTCTCGCCCTTGTAGTATTTATCTTTCGCCCCCAAGTTGATACGAAAAAGTAATTCTTCCTCTGTTCAGCTTTGTTTCCTCGAACGCTACAGAGAACGCTTCGGCATTCATAAGAAACTTTTCCCTCCTTTTGGTTCATTCTTTGTAGTTGACAGAACAATGGACCTTTCTGCTTCTCTAACTTTTTGTGTTCTGAAGACAGCCATCTTTTTTTAGAAACGGGGATAAACGCTAGTCTTATCGCCTCCGACAAAGGTTGATAACCGTGCGCCTCTTTCGGGAAGCCGGGATCGGGGAACTTGTGACGAAAAGGGTCAACAATGCCAGAAACTTGCCTTACCTTAACCTTACACTTTGAGAACTCGATGTTATATGATAAGCATCTGATATTTGCGTGTCGCCTCGTCGTATACCAACCGGTGTTGGTTAAAACGAACAAGGAGGTGACTTTGTTGGTCTGATTCGCCTTTAGCGGAAAGATGAAACTTTATACGGGCTTCAGGACAAAGCCATGGACGAAGCTCAACACGATGCTTCGAAGAACGGGGCCGCCGCCAGGAGTAGTTATAGGTAGGACTCCGTGTTTTCGGATATATCCGAAAAACTCTGAAAAGCACTCGCCGGCTAAAATTTTCGTTGATTCGGGTTTATCTGAAAAACTCCAATATCGAAATCAAAGCACAAAAAATATTAGTTCTAATATAAAACGGTACCAAGAGCGCTCACCAGTGCCCTTCCAAAACTTGTATAATTGCCGAAAGAGGCTCATCTCGTCAATATGCGTGCCATCAGCGACAATAGCTGACGAAATATGACGGCACCTATTACAGCAAGCTCTGAGATAGAGTTCCTAACAACCGTGATTGCACCAGCTGTAAAGTTCGTGCAATAAAAGTGAATTTCGTTGTCTTCATCCGTCGAAGTGTGAATAGCTTCTTTTTATTTTGTTCACCATTTTCGGAGATCTGGAAATTGACCAGAAATAAAATTCGATAAACTCGTAATTTCTGAGAATTCAGTATTTACCGAAAATAAACGCCGGTAAATGCCAGATTTTTAAGAAAAGAAAACACAAAAAAACCTCCAAATTTGACGAAAGCTAAACTCCGAAAGCATGGAATCCTAGTTATATGCTATAAGTAGTTTTTGGTCTAAACCGAAAAACACAAATAAGGGTATGCCGATTTCTTTTTTTTTTTTAAGATCACTATTTTAGAGCGGGAAGAGTAGGGGCAGGGGAGGGAGGAGGTAAGTCTACCCTTTGTTCGGCTGCTATGTTATGCTCCTGCGGTGTCCAACAATCAACCCAAGATAGCTTGTCCGGATATAGGCTTATCACTGGAATTGCCTTTTGTAAAGCCGTTCCATTCAACAAACCTTTTTTCTCTCCTAGAAGAATTATGGAGAAATTGACAATACGGACAAACAAGGCAGGAATTCGTTCTCTTTTGTTTCGCCTTCAGCGGGTGAGGTGCGAAAAGGGGGGCACCCCTGCATTTGGTCTTATGTCACCAGTTATTTCTGCCCTTTCCAGTTAATTTTTCGCATTCTATCATAAAGGAAGGAAGGTCCAGGAGAGGACATAACGCCGCAGATGTGAAGCGGAGGGAGGAGGGAGAACTTCCGGTTTTAGAGGACACGCCCCTATTGGTGACTCACTTGTGTGTCGCCTCGTCGTATGCCAACCAGTGTTGGTGCAAACTAACTCGTCACTTCCCTGAAATGGCTGTGTACTTCCGAAGTAACCGCGGTGGGCTGAAACTTCTGCATGAAGGCTTCGAGTATGACAAGGAACGTTGGTTCAAAGAAAAGGTGAGCCTTTCACTGAGTTTGCGATTCAAATGCGATCTTTTTTTAATAGTACGAAGATTGTTACGCCGACTCTTCCTGTCTTTAGCTAAGTTATAATTTATAAAAACGCCTATTCCTCGCAGACATACTGGCAATGTAGCCGGAAACTGGAGTGTAAAGCAAGGGCTCACACTATTGACGAAGAAGTTGTCAAGCTGATCAACGAACACAGCCATGCTCCCAGCCGACTGGACCACCCTAGTAAAAAAAATCATTTGTATGTGAAATTTCTTGTGTCCAATAAACACATATGAATCATACAAGATATATAAGAACGTATAAGAACATATAGGAACCATATAAGAAGTATATGAGAACTATATAAGAAGTATATAAGATACATGAGAAACTTATAAGAAACTTCCCAACAGTTTCTTATATGGTGCTTGTATGTTCTCATATACCTTATATAGTTCTTATATAGCTCTTATATGGTTCTTATATGTTCTTATATATCTTGAATGATTCATATGTGTTTATTGGACACAGAAATTTCTCATACAAATGAGAATTTTCAATAGGGCAAGAGGCCAAGTTGGCGTACTCATCAATGAACGAAAGAGCACGGACGACTGAGGAACCCAATCAAGCCATCGTCGGACGCCTGGTGGCCGAGATGACACCGGAAGCTTGCAGTTACTTACCGCCTCAGGACACTGTTAAGAGAACATTAAGGTAAGTGTTATACACGAATGTTACGAATTAACATCTTTGCTACCTTAGCAAAATATATGCCACCTCATATGCTATGGAGATGTCCAGTTTATCATCGGGCTAGCCTAAACATTTTTAAAATTGAAAATATAGTAAAATAATAATGAGTAACCGCCCTATAGTTGAAACGTGACAGCAATAATATTTCCAACTTTTTTGCATGCAGGAGGGCGCGGGCGATGGAGCAACGGCCGATGCCTCTCCCTTCACGCTTAGAAGACGTCGTCATCCCTGCGCAGTACGCGTCGAAGATTGACGGGTCCAGATTCCTGTTGCATGACTCCAGTGTGCAAGACCAGGACTGTTTCCTTATCTTCTGCAGCCCGCAGATGGTGGATGTTCTCCGAACATCTAAGAAGTGGTTCGCCGACGGGACGTTCAAGGTTGCGCCTGAGTTGTTTTACCAGGTTTACAGTCTACACTGCGAAGTGGGCGGCTCCATCCTGCCTGCGGCATACATTTTGCTAACGCGGAAAGACTGTGGGACGTACACGCGAGCCCTGAACACCCTTAACGCCGAGTGTGGGGGAGATTGCGAGCCAAGGACCGTCACAGTGGATTACGAACTGGCGGCTGTCAACGCTTTCAGGGCGGTCTTCCCAAGCGCCGACGTGCGCGGGTGTTTTTTTCACCTGTCGCAATGTGTCTACCGCAGACTTCAGTCGGAAGGACTACAGGAGCTGTATGCTTTTGACCCCGACATAAACCTGGAAGCTCGCATGATCCCAGCTCTTGCAATTGTGCCCCAGGACGACGTGGAGGGGGCATTCACCGAGCTTGCGTCCAGCATCCGCGCAGAACTTCTCCCGGTGGTCGACTACTTCGAGGATGTGTTTATTGGGCGGCTAACGGCACGGGGCAGAAGAGATGCGCAGTTTCCAATTAAGCTATGGAACCACCACGACACCGTTCTCCAGGGCGGCTCCAAGACCACGAACTCAGTGGAAGCCTGGCACCGGAGCTTCCAAGCTCATGTTCAGTGCTCGCACCCAACTCTCTGGAGATTCTTGGAGGTGCTACAACGAGAAGACGCCCTGCAACTTCACCGGCTTGGAAGACTCGAGATGGGCCAGCGCTTCAAGCAGGCCTCGAAATACGCGAAGGCTGCAGAACGGTTAAAGACACTTGCTAGACAATACGACGCTAGTGATGTGCGACGCTTCCTTAGGGGAGTTGCCCGCAACGTGTCGTTCTAGGTCCCGGGCCATGTGCCTTTTGTAAATAAAAGTGGTCCACATTACATTTTGTGTACTATTTTGCTTCTGAATGCCTTTGGCTTCGGACTTTTGCTTGATAATGAAACCCACGACTAACCTATGATGTGTATCTTTACCTGTTTCTATAGTATTCAGAAGGCCTATAATCTCAAGCTACTTTCCAGAAAGAGCATTCCATCAGGAAGAAAGTCAGACAAGCGAATAAGTTTGTGTTTAGCTATACACCTGCTAGCTAGGAAAATATCCTCGTAGTGTGAAAGAGGAAAGTAATTTAACTTGTTTAAGGTATGTATGTCTTAATAACGAGCAGAATCAACCGTGTTTGAATTGGGACAAGCTTTATGTCTTAATGAATACAACTGTTATATTTTATGCGTGAACATAAAATGTCCGAATAACTGCAAGTAAGTTCAACTTCCCGAACTTCAAATTTACACCGAAATTTCCGTGCACCGAAGCGACCGTACACCGAAAAGTCCGTACACCGAAATATCCGTGCACCGAAATTTCCGTGCACCGAAATGTCCGCACCGAAACGTCCTACACCGAAATGTCCTACTCCGAAATGTCCGGATCCCCCTCGTTTACATACATTAAAATCTCCAAAGTGCCCCTGGCCTGCTTTATTTTAATTTTATTATTGCTGATATATTAATCTTGACATGTTGTAAAACGCCATAAAGTCAGTGATTAATTTGTCCCGAATTAATGTTGTTGCCAACACTGCATCCACATTGAGTTAACACTGCGTTGTATGTGGGAACATGCCTTGAGTCAGGTAATAATTGTATTAGAATTTTGTAGATCGGCCAATTTTTGTTTTAAAGTGCATTGTCCGGCACAGTCCGGTTATCCTGATGAAATGCACTCTGTTTATCTTTAAGAAGATATGATGGCTAATCGCCAACTCAACATACGAAAGCCTTAACTGGCGATAGCGATACCTTGTGCAAGGATGAAAGATATGTTGGTGTCGACCCTTCACCGTCCCGCTGGGAGCTGCAATAAAACTGACACAAAGCCCATAGGTCGTACCAAGCGCGACATTGCGCTCTGCAGTTATAACTTGAAGCTAAAAATGACAGCCGGATTTGACCCAGAACATTACGAGCGTATTAGCGCCACTGTTAGGCCCAACAATGTCAAAGCTTTGAAAAGAACGAAGTTCAGAAGTTATTCTAGTGTATGCCATCAGATCCTCGACATCGGATGCGGCATTGGAGACTTTACGAGAGACGTATTGCTTCACTGGAATCATCCGTGCCGAAAGATTGTAGGCGTTGACATATCCCCATCCATGATGAACTACGCGAAAAGAAACTATGGACATCGAGATATCTGCTACGACGTCCTTGATGCGGGTTCCTCGGACGTGTCTGCGTTTCTCAACAAGTACGGCAAGTTTGACCGCATTTACTCGTTCTATTGTCTGCACTGGATCAGAGACCAAAAGGCGGTGTTCCGCAACATCGGCACGCTGCTGAAGGATGATGGGGAATGCCTCCTCGTCTTCTGTGCACAGTTCGTGCTCTACAACGTCTGGGTGGAAATGTCCAAGATGGAACGCTGGAAGAACATTATTGGTGTGAGTATACCACTTAACATTCCAAAGCTTTTTTTTATATATACAAAGGCGATTGGCTATACTCAACTTTAGTCACCCATAGGGTTTGCCACTCTCGAAAATATGGCATGGAAAAACAGATCGTGCCGTGCCATGTGCCAGTTCAACGCACAGGGCTCGGATTTAAGCAGGCTAGCGTTGGCGCCAAAATGGTTTTGCCCTATTTTTGTTGAATACATGCAAAATCTGCCGAGTTGTGTTTGCATCAGCGGGCTTTTAGAGGCTTAGTCTTTTTCATAGAAGCGAATAAATATAGTGCTCTTGTACCGCGCCAATGAACGTTCATAAAACCACAATGTCTGGTTTACGCGATTCGGTAGTTTGCGTTAAGAGAGACTTAGGGCAACACGCTCATACAGCAGCAACGCTCAAGTCACCAGGACCACTCTTCGCCCTGCAAAAGATGAAAGGCAATACAAGGCGCACACATGTCGTTAGACTAATGTCAGCCACGGGTTTCACTGCAGCCCTGCCGTTTTTGCCGCTTTCGTTCCTGTGGAAAAAAAACAAAAACAAAAAAAAAAACACCGATACTTTTCTTGCTTAACTTCCGTAGCCATTGCGCCAACTGCCGTGAACATGCAAACGTGGAAGCCTTAAAATATGAACAGATATCACAACACGACCTGTTTTGCCAGTTTGGTGTTTTACCGCTAGGTGTCGCCCGTTTCGCTGGAGTCAGGAATACAGTATTTCAGCTGAAGTGCGAGCGTAGCAAAAGCTACAAGAGCGAGCTCGGCGCTTTCGGAATTCTTACAGGTCCTATGCCTCTAAACGTAACAAAGAGACTCTTGCATAGTTAGATTCTGCACAAAGCATCAATTCGCGCAGATTGAGCAGAGATTAGAAAACGGTCTGATAATCGTTTCACAGTCACTCAGCCACTGTTGCGTCACCGCCTGATTTTATTTCGTTTTACCACCTTGTTTGATTGGTAACTTAAAAAGTAGTTTTGGGGGCGCTGTGTTGCTTATTTCCTCTTCTTTGTACGATTTTAAGTGCTGTTATGAACTACGCGGGGGCTGGGTCCTTCGTCACTATGCTAGAAAGAAACTTTTTTTTTTCCAATCTTCCCCTCTTATGTACCATCTTTACAGTAAATAAGATTAATTTGATTTGATTTGAAACGAAAAACAATTCGGCGACATCTTTGACAAGATGGCGCCGAAGAAGCAGAAGCTATTTCGCGGACCGTGCTCCGCAATTATAGTCGGGAAGCCGCGATTCATGGCTTGTTCTGGCTGATGTAGACGGAAGTTTCACTGTGGCTGCATAAATGTGGGCCTCAAAGAATATTATGTGATCATGTCATCAGTTTCCAGCACATACCAATGTGGTGCCTGCACCCGACAAATCAAGTCAAGTCAAAATGTGTTTTTATTTGTAAACAAGATGTTAGATAATTACACTTATTCAGACGGGTGTCCCAAAGTTTTCATAGAAAACTGTTGAAGGGAAAACTCTTGAAGGAAAGGGATGCGCAGACTGGACTGTCGCCGCGGAGCGTCGTGAATGGGGGAGGGTTGGGGGGGGGGGGGGGGGGGGAGAGACGAACACGCGTTCCAGTGATACACTCGCCGTCGAAATCGGCGAAGAAGGTCGCAGCGGGCAATCTTCGGCTGCTAGGTGTTACGCCACGGCGTCGAATCTCGGAAGATAACGCCACGGGAGCGGCACCAGATTGCTACAAGTCGGGGAGCGAATTCGATTTATTTCCAGGAAACACTATCTTTGACAAACCTCTTGTCATTCCAAGTGCCCTGGCAAGATTCGTTGTCGACAAGAATGTGCTCAAGTTGAACGTTTTAACGGCTGAGGTGAAGTGTTTACAGGTGGAAAAAAAAAGCCTCCGTTCCTAATTGTCCTAAATGACGTAAAGGCCCTTGCATGGAGACTTAAAAAAGTATATTGAACAAAATTTAAAAAAAATCAAAAAGGTTTACATTTCTCTGTAATGCCGAATTAGAGCGCAGCTCTTGAGGAGGAAGAGACGGTAGGGAGGGGAGGGTTTGTCTCCTCCTCCTCCTCTCGTCCTCTCCTGGTCCCCTTCCATCTAGCGTGAAAGTTTTGCTTAATTTTCAGCTAAATTTAGCTGGAAAGGTAGCGAAAATGTTCCCGCAAAGTTTAGCAGTAAAACTCGATTGGTGTTGAGGTCACGGGACATTTAATTCTCCGCTAAGTTTATCAGAAAAAAAATTTCGATAAATTTAGCAGGAAGGATTTTCTGCAAAATTTCCGCTATTTAGACGCTGTGCTTCAAAACATATGTATTCAATAGAGCACACCGCAGTTACCTTAGCAACAAAACTTATGGAACAGTGATAGTGAAGAAACCTGCGTCGATGTCATATATCTTTCTAGTTCTGCACGTTCTTTAAAAACCGTGACACTTATTTCGATTGAATAACTGGAGAAGATAAACCTGAATGCGCGATTTATAACAAATTTCAGCTGATGTCTAACGTCATTCTTGCATGTGTATCATACGGCGGCAGCATACTCTAGCTTTGGTCGAAAGAGCGCTTTAGACGCTGCAAGTTTCAAGTTTGATGGTGCAAATCTGAGGTGACGTTTTAGTTGTCCCAGGGACCGATTAAATTCGGAGATGACGTGGTCAACAGGAACTGGCCATGATAGGTTGCAAGAGAAATGTACCTCTAGCTATTTATAACTTGATGCTACTTAAAACTTGACGCAACGCCACCACTGGCTGCAAAAACTGGCTAGAAAATACCTTCTGCAAGGGGCGAGAGATGGCGATGGCGTGCACATATTGGGAGTCTAAGCCATTGGACGCAAAGCAACGCGGAGACCGTGCTGAATTGTCTGGTTCGACGCCGTTGCGTGACACCTAGCCACCGAAGATCGCCGGCGACGACCCTCTTAGCCAATTTCGACGCGGCACAATGAGGGACGCCGAGTGTATCACTGGAACGCGTGTTCGCCCCCCTCCCCCGTTAACGACGCTTTGCGGCGACAGTCCAGTCTGCGGGTGGCTCATCGCACAATATTAACCCAGCTTGGCCCACCCATACACGCCACCGCTTCGTGGCTCCCCACCGGCTGCCCAAGTAAGCCCTACATATATCCCCCACTCCACCTCGGTTGCTAGGTGTCACGTCACGCTCTCGCTCTCTACAACCAGCCAATCCTGTGCGGCCGTCGTTGCTATGCGTCCTATCACCTAGTCTCTCGAAATAAGCGGCCAGGGTGCGGGTGCGCGCTTTTGACGCTCTCGGAAGCTCCTGCCGCCGGCTTTGGGTACCTGTGGTCGCACACATGCTGCAGTTCTGTTCTCGGCCCGCCGCGCCGTTCTTGACCCGCAGCTGTCTTACCATGTGCCCGGGCCGTAAGCGCACGGTGTCGTCGCCCCTGCATGCACAGAATGCACGCGCAACAAAGAAATTCCTCTGTCGCTTACCGCGCATCGTGTGTACGTCATTTATACACACGCTATTGGCCTATTCGTCTGGGGCACACCGTACACGTACAGAGCAGTAAGCTCTTTCCACTTTACTACACGGAAGGCTGGTGAAGAGATAGACACGGAAAGCTGTTGGCGAAAGAAGGAGGCTCCCCTCTCCTCTCTAGTCTTGCCTGTACTACAAACCGCACTGCATCGGTGGATGCGGGCCTAGACGAATGGGCCATAAGTGACCTAATCTGCTTGGACCAGAGAGGTGAGGGGTTTTGGGCATGTTCACCTCACGCAAAAGTGCTGAGAGGCTGCTTTCAACACGCTTTGTTTTAAGCAGGGTGTTTCACAAAAGGGATACACATTTGATATTGCGAAAACTACGCACTGCACACAAAAAAGACGGTTGTCTCGTTGTGTTTTTTGGCCAGGAGCCTATTTAGAAAAATTATTAAAGTTCGGGATAAATCAGTTGTTTTTTGTTTTCGTGTAATTTATTTTTTATATATATTGAGTTTAAGGACATGGTTTCATTTGAAAACTTTCTGAGGATCATCGTAAAACACAAACTAAAAAAAATGGTGTGCGATACAAGGCACGCGATGCATTTTACAACATTTTGAAAAACCACACCACTTGTACGGGTTTTTAAGTTCACGTTTGCAATCGGGGCACTTCTCGGCACCGGCGGCACCGCGCCCCATGGAGAAATAGTGCAACCTACCTCGCTGCCTTGCGCGAGGACAGCGAAGCAGATGTTGGTTGCACTATTTCTCCACGGGGAGTGGTACCGTC
The DNA here is from genome assembly GCF_016920785.2 of Ixodes scapularis. Classification (NCBI taxonomy): domain Eukaryota; kingdom Metazoa; phylum Arthropoda; class Arachnida; order Ixodida; family Ixodidae; genus Ixodes; species Ixodes scapularis. The sequence continues at coordinate 168,907,303 of NW_024609868.1, read as the reverse complement.
GATGCCGAGAAGCACTCTGTTAGCAAATCGAAAATTAAAAACTGGACGAAATTTGTGCTGTTTATCAGAAAACTGTAAAATGAATTGCGTGCCTTCTGTCTCACTCCGCTTAATTTTATTTAGTGTTTTTCGATGGTGCTTAGCAAGTTTCTAAATGGAATAATGCTTTTGAACGCAATATCTACAAAATATTTACGCGAAAATACTTAAGAACTTAGTTATCCCGACCGTTAACAATATTCCTAAATGTGGCCCCTGGCCTAGGATTGAAACGACACAAGCCTTTTTTTGGTGCGATGCGTATTTTTCGCAGTATCAAATTTGTGAAACACCCTTTATAACCGCTGCACGAAATGCCGACGGAAGTTTCGAGAATCAGCGTGGCGGGAGCAGCGATTTCGAACTATTTTTTAGTGAATTTACTATTTTCAAACATAGTATTCACTATGCCTTGTACCATGTTCACGGCACGTATCTCGATGAGATACTGATGATTCTCTTTTAACATCGATAGTTGTATCTTGCCGTTTCCCCAATTTCTTGACGGCGTGGGCGTAAACGCCATCAGTGTGCCCGCTAAATTTAACGGAAGAATTTAAGTCAGGTGACATATGCATTTAATTGCATTATAATTACAACATTAAATTGCAAGCTTCACCCTTCTTGGTGTTAGACTGGTGGCAGCTGATAAAACCCGTTTGCTCTACTGACGTCTAACCCCTGGTTAGCTCAGTTGGTAGAGCGCTCCACTTGTAATGGAGAGGTACCGGGTTTGATACCCGGACCAGGCGGATTTTTTCGGTCGCTCACCAGTCACCTAGCTGTGTATGGAGATTTATGTTTGTCCCTTGTCCCTCTTGTTCCCCTTCTCCAGGGATTATTTTCAGCACCAATTCAGTTTCCCAGATAAATTTAGCGAAAACATATACGTCACATGACGTATACACTAATTTAGTTTCCCCTTTAAATTTGGGGGAAAATTCAGGTCAGGTGACTGTCGTCACAGGACTTAGACACAAATTCAGGTGCTCCACTAAGTTTAGCGAAAAAATAGACGCCACGTGCACTTTGTACCAATTCACTTCCCCATTAGTTTGGCTGAAAAATTAATGTCACGCGACCTGACGTCATGTGATCTAGAGAAAAATCCAGGTTCCCCGCTAAATGTAGCGGAAAAATTTACGTCACGTAACCCAAGTATTAATTTAGTTTTCCGCTAAGTTTAGGCGTAAAATGAACGTCACGTTAGCTATGTACTAATTAAGTTTCCCCTCCAAATGTGGCAGGAACACACATCACGAGCTTAAAATCATTTATTTATCAACAACGTTCTCGCGTTGGTCCCCGGCGTGGGCCAGCGATGCTAGACAGAGCCAGGCTCAGATCCCAAAGGCCAACCAAAAAGCCTCCCATAGAAATGATATGTTGAAAGCGCTGCAGGGCTCAATACGACCCACAGTGCCCCATAATACTCTCCGCCAAACGCTTCCGCATTTAGTGTAGTCAGAGTATTGCTTTAAGAGTGAGAAAATAATGAACGCAGTCCAGGGGCGCTCGCCTCAAGGTCCTTAACGCCGACAGCGTCGCGTTACGCTCAGATTGAGAAGGAGGCCTTTTGCTTGTTCTCTGGGATCTGAGTGCGACTCTGTCAAGCGTCGTTGGCTCCCGCCGGCGGCCAACGCGGCAAACGTATGTACGGTAGACCAACGCTGCGTCATTTCGAATCAGATTACCGTATGCCACACTGTCGGCACAATGCCAATCTATCGTCAGCGTCATATCGTCGAATAAGCATCAGCACAGCTGTCACTGCCTTAAAGCATCACGTCGTGTGCTTATCGCGCGACATCTATAAAACTCCTGTATATTTTCCGAACCATGCTAAACCCTCGAGTATTTTTTTTAATCAAATTAATATTTTTTTTCCTTTTTTGCATCTGAAAAAGCAGGTGCCCGTGCAAAACACCAAGAGCCAATCACTGTTGGCTTGACGAGGTCTGCGTGCCGTGGTCATGGCAGAGGGCAATGGAGATGCAGAAAACAATCAGATTAGCAGATACAGTCGGAAAGAAATCCTAGCAAAAGGGTTTTCATGAAAAAATACATATTTGACAAAGAAGCAGGTAGATTGATTTACGATCTAAACGAAATATCATTGCTGTCTTTCCACTGTTTATTGAGGTAATTGGGAAGGTTATATAATGAACGAATTCCGAACTGTAATTTGTACGAAAATTTGACATTCCATTCTATTCCTCTGAGCAGCGGGATTGGATGGTGGTTTTATTTCGAATTAAATTTGATGTATGCTTCATAAAGATAATATTATCTTGAGATGAAAAATAGAATGGCGTAGTCAGGTGGCATTCATACAATCGACATATATGTTGATAATTCTGTATGATTAAAATGATGATTCAGTGCGGAATCCGCAATAGGCACTGAAAAAATATATTCTGCTTTCTCTTCTTCCCTTTCTTTTTCTTCTCTTTTCTTTTTCTTCTCTTCTCTTTCATCTTTCTCTTTTTTTTTTCTTCCACCCCCCCCCCCCCCCTTGTAGGTGTCAAACACTCCACACTCATCGGTTTTTTTTTCTGTTTCTTTCGGTTTAGAATGTGTCATATATTCCCGTTTGTATTACCATATTAGTATAGCTTTTGGAACTTTATTGCCATATTTGTTGAAATCTCTTTACCAACAGGATCCAAGACTTACGTTTGCCGACACCTGGCATGACGAGCTGTCTTCAAGTCTAGACGGTCTTGAAAAGGTTGTAAGAAGGATTGTGGCCAACGCAGGAATGACGACTCTCTCCTGCGAGGTGTATCCAACACAGAGTGACTTCAGCAACGACGAACTTCTGCTCGGTAACGAATGATTCAGAGCGCTTTTGCTATCCACCAATTGATGGTTACGCAAAGAGCACTAGACCTATTCGACCGAACCTTCTTAGCGCGCGCGCGGTAGCACTTCCCGTGAGTGTTTTTTCTACTTGAACCCTAGTCAACGTAATACATGTCAAATTTGTTATATCTACAGCCTATATATATTGAATTAGTATTGGGCGAACGCCCACCGGTCTCTGAATCGACGCCTTATCGCGGTGTGAAGCGGCGAAATCTATCAAAATAAGCGCGTAAGCAGAAGGCACAAACCTACCCCAACGTTGTCCTCGTGGTGCTTCAAATGTGTTTTGGGGGAACACAATTGCAGACGACGCTCGCATCGGCGTGTGCCTTCTGCGCCCGCCATTTTTCTCGCTGTTTTTGCCGCTTCATGCCGCAAGAAGACGCTCCTGATCTAGCGGAACGTCGGCGTTCTCTCGATAATAGGGAGTTTTTGTAGATCATTCTGGCGTCTCTGCTACGCCTCTGCTACGTTAACCCCTACGCCTCCGCAACTACTGCGCATGCGCCAATCTAGCGCAGACCTTGCGGAGTTGCGGACGTGGTTGTGGAGGCGCCTTCCGAAATAGCGGATCTCGAAATACACTGGCCGTTCGATTGTGTGTCTTTTTATCTATCTTATTTTGTTTATACATATATATATATATGCGGATATATCAAGAACACAACGACGACAAGGTTGAGAGGATGACACACCGAGCGACGGCGGTGCCTCAATTTGAGCTTTGGTGCCTCGGAAGCGGCAGCTTCTACCTTGACTGGGCTACCTCCTTGGAGCCTGATGCTTCGACCGCAGTGTAACCCAGCGAGCACCAGCGCCATAATGTTCCGAAGGCTTCTTCATGCACCGATCGAGCGGCGTGCTAGGTCCCCCAGCTCGCTTCTCACCCGCCCAACCCGCCTCCACAAATACTAGAATTCTGCGAATCGGACTGCCATCCTACTCAATACCAACACTCGATGTTCTCGTCATTATGCATGTATATACTCATGACATTATCATGTTCACTAGACGCGGCACCGCGGGCCTCCATGGTACGAGCTGGTGCCTTTCCGCGGTGCCGCGGCTCTCCAGAGCCAAATAAAGAAAGTCTAAAGACTAAAGACAAAATTCTTTCCTGATTAACAGTCGTTAGCGCCTTAAAACAGCAAACAATGGTTTTTCCTCGTTCATAGTATACACATTCCAAAAGTACACCATACCAGTGACGCACATCACTGAAATAACATAACACCGCTTTGGCGGTTCCAAATACATCAAATACACATCCTCTATTTGCCTCCAACTTAAACTGGACAAGAAAAGTTGGTCATCAAGAAAGGTGAGCCGCTGCATCTTCGCGAATCGGCGGGGAACGCGTCCACGAACATAGATGAGCGCGAGATAACAAAGAGAGGATTGTCTTGGCCGAACTGAATCTGGCTTTAAGCAAAGCACGATTACCGCAAGCTGGCAAGACGTGCTACGAAAAATTTATCCAGAAAAAGATTAACATTCATAATCGTAATTTAACCATATGGTATGTTCAAAAAGAGACACTCTGATAAAATAAACACGTGGTTACAGTAATAGTATGCGTCTAATGTTTTATATAGTGCTTTTTACGACCGCTACCGGCGTTGTCATTATCGCAGTACCGTATCCCGCAGAGGACGGTCTACAAAAACACTTTTTTGAGTCTCCGCTATGCCTCTGTTAGCGGGTCTCGTAGCGGGTAGTGGATAGCGTTGCGGAAAGGCCAAAACGATCTACGAAAACTCCTATTAAAATATCGGAACCCTGTACGCAATCTCTTTCAGAATTTAATCGGGTGTTACGTCAGTGGGCGCTTTCCTATAAGCTTGTGCCTCTAGGGGTAGGACACAACAATCAAAACAATATATGTTACACAGTATATTTCAGTGAAGTACACGATAAAATTTACGAGCTGAAAATAAAAACAAACAAACACGATGACCGTCTCAGACATTACATTTGCTAGGACGTGGACCGTGGTGGTTTCAACGGGTATGGCTCAGCGAAATTCAACCTACATCGCCAGATGCATGCACGCTTCTGTTCAACATAAGCTGCATTGACCGAGCGTTGACCGAAAGAGCGAAGTCGCTAAACAATATAATGGAGAAAAAACCCGAAATAGACGGGACGTATTCACAAAAATACGAAAGACAGGAGCTATTTTACAGTACACGAGCATCGCTTTTTTGCAGATGCTTAAATACATTCGTTTTTCTTTCTAGTATTATCCGGTAACCACAAAATCTACGATATATATATTTTCCTACAAGGCTGCTAAATAAAAAAACGTGGGCTGCGCTAAAAGAAGAGTCGTAACCCTTAAACTTTGAAAATTTTACGGAGCCTTTTATTGTGACCCCGACATTCTGAATGGTTTCTAATTTTTCCTGCGCAGGCCTGCTTGTTCCCCTCGTCACCGTGAAGACTGGCACCACTGAAGAGGACAAGGATCATATGAGGGAAGAGCTGTCGGCGAAGCTCCTTGACGGCTGCACTAGGACGCCCGAGGGTTCAAGTTATCCCTTAGATCTATTCTTTGTTCACGCCCAAAAAAAATCTACTTTATGATCACAGCTGTCGTCGGATCACCAACTACGATCGCGGTGACAACGCGGACAATGGCAGTATGACCCGGTCATTCACTGATTACATTCAGGCACAATCACGTGTAACTACACAAAATACTGCGCCAAACTGACATTGCCAAAATGAGAATAAAATGAAAAGTTGCTTTTCAGAAATACGCTGTCCCTTAGCAAAAGAGGCCGTACTTGAAACGAACTTTGAAATATATTGAATATGAATATTCATTTTGTATTCATTCTGTATTATTTTGGCCCGATTTGAAATAAGTGCGCAAGGTATTCAAAATATATTATAAATAATAATCGGAAGAGATTTTAGATATACCAAAAATATAATTCCTTCCCCCTCAAAATGCAATTTGTGCGCTAAAAACGAGCTACATATTATCAGGGGATTTCTTAGTAAATGTGTCCGTGCGGTATTTGAAGGCACTACTAAAGACATCCACAAATACATATTAGAAACGAGCACAAACACGATGACGCACTGAACACCTGAATCACAATCCCTTTAATTGTTCTAGAGCCTTATATAGTCTACATATTTAAGGTAATCATTTCGCCGGTGTCCAGCAGTGCACTTATTAAGGTTCCAAGTATTCGATCTTCTCCTGAGGGGTCTGTCAAAGGGGAAACAGTGTTTTGAAGTTTGTGGGCGATATCTCTTACTAAAAGCATTAATACAACTAATAATAATTGGTTGCAGTCGCCAAAAACAATATCCACGAAAACGGCTCCTAGGAGAAATGCTATGGCTTCTCTGTATAACACCACCCAAGATGAAGCGAGTCAAGCTAGTTTCTTCATTTTAAAATAGTTATTTTGCTTTTCTTTACTAGTTGATTATTTTTTACGGTCATTAACGTCACTATATTAAAGTCACTACTCCCATTACGTACAACGGTGAGTATACTCATTCAGTGAACTAACACTGTGCTAACACAAGTGCACGCCAAACATACCTGCTCACAGAACTTGCTGAAGCTTTCCAGCATCAGCAAGTGTTGTGGTTGTAGTTCCCAAACCCCGTTTGTGGTTGGTGTGCAACACACTCATCAAGTCTGTTCTTGATTTAAAAAAAAAAAAAAACAATAACATAAACTTTGCTGATTTATCAGTGCAATGCAGCACAACTCAATTGACAAACTAATCAATTGTTGTATTTAGGCACTTCAGTGTACTCCACATCTGCTTGAAGTGAACTTCTGATAGGCGAGCTTTTCAGTACTTCGGTTGTTTAAGTCAGACTACCAAAGTATTGCAGTGAAAAGAAGCTTAGAGTATAACACAACAGTATTTACGATTTCCAGGTATTCTAAGAGTATTCTGCACATATTTTTGATCGCTGCATTTTTAATAACGTTGGAGAATATTTTGCATAAAATAAATAAATATTTTAAAAAATCTATGAGACAGGTATTTTGTGCCTAATAATTTTGTATTTAGATATTTCAGAATGCATAAAGGGAACTTCAAATATAGTTTAAATAAAGGTATTTTTAAAAGATTTTCAGAAATATATTTTAGTACTAAGTAAAAAAAAGAAGTGTATATTTTCGGTCTATTTATTGTGTACTTACAATTATGAACTGTGCTTCAAATACACTCAAACTTGAATGTGGTATATTTCAAACGTCTTAGTTTTCGCTAAGGGGTAGGCGGGTAGGACTCAAAGAAGTCCGAGTCACCAACTTCCAGGATATGGATGCGTGGTGATCAATATCTAGGCGGCGTTATTATCCACAGCCATCTCCACACACAAATATGGATAATGTACAATTATGACCTGACCGGTAAATAGGGTTGGTGGCATGCCTTTATATGGAACTGTACGCCAGTTGAAGATGCCAGGATTCACCCCCTGCCGATTTTACTAGTCCTTTGAGCAAGTTTTCATACAACGTTTTAAGCAACGCGCAATGCTCATAAATTTTCATTGTAAAATTAGATTATGCAACATATCCGGCAATGTGTCTAGAACGCTTCGAAGAATGGAATTCCAGTCAAACTCAAATTGGCACTAATTAGCTCCCAACATTTTTCATACCATTTTATTTCATAAGGCCAGTAAACGTGCAGTCTAAAGTACGCCAACATCATACGATGAACCAGCATTTTAAAATAGTTGAAGGCGTCTCGTGGAAACAATGATAAGGGTAACTTAATGTTCTATTCGCTCGATGAGGACGTCCTTGTATACTGGTTTTACCTGCAAAGTACAGCTCTGTCCCTGTCCCCTGTTCTTTTCTTTTTGCTTTCTTGTGTCCCCCGATTATTTTGAACTTCGATTTGGTAGACCACTATACTTGCCCCTAGCCCTTCCTGCTATCTACCATGTGCGATTAACAGCCTATATTCGAAAGAGCACGGTGCGATAACCGACACGTGGCGATGCGATTGCTGGGTGGCACGCGTGTCATAAAAGCGGTGCTTGACCCATCAACCGAGGTCATTCTAGCTAACACAAATAGAGCAGTTATGTTTCTACTGATAAGAAAACGGTCCACATATCTTGAAAAAGCAAAAAAAAAAGATATATGTGAGAGATTGTTTTTCTGCAACAACTGATACCGAGAACCTTATCGAGCTCGCTGTGCTGGCAATGAAATCTGGGAATGCTTTACGATGCATACCTGATGGCCTTGTCCTTAATAAGAGGGCCTGAACACAAGTTCATACCAGTGTTGCGGAGTTGCCACTCCGGAGTTGGAATGATTCCGGAATCATTCCGCATTTTCACGACCCCGGAATGGAATGGGAATGGAATGGTGGCAACGCTTAGGGGAATGGAATGGGAATGGAATTAGATGCCTTTTGCCCGGAATGAAATGGGAATGGAATGGGGCCAGGTTCTTTATATATATATATATATATATATTTTTTACGTTGAGCTACACCGAGCCAGTCAGGGAGTCGTTTGTTCAGAAATAAAATGAGCGGGAAACTGCGAACCCACTTAAGGCCCTAACAGACTTATATGGCAAAAAAAATGCCATAAGAAAAGCAAGCGTCAAAGCAAAGAACAGAGCGGGGGAGGGGGGGGGGGGGCGGCGGTGGCGCCTTTCACCAGTGAAGTTCAACACATATCCGAATGCGTGTGCGCCTGTAATATTGCACCGCTCAAAGGTACGTCATCAGCCGACGTGAACGTGACCCACTGCTCTGGTGATCCGATACCCAGGAAGGAGGCCAGACCTGGCCTCGTTGTGTGGACCCAGGCTTCGTACACCTGCGACTCGTCTCGAGCGCGCAGTTTCTCGGAGAGCTTGCACCTGTGCCGGCCATCTCAGGTTGCAATCTACGAGGTTTCTGTTTGAATGATGCTAGGCGAAACTTGAAGACTGCCATTCGTGCGTTGGAGGCGGAGAGTCGGCAGGAAGGACCGTCACAACAGGGATGCCACCGTATTGATTTTTCAACCTTAACAGAAGATGACATGTGCTTCAGGATGCTTCAGGTGGTCCACTTTTCTCAAAAATTCCAAATGCAACGGCCTGCACGGTTTTCAACGAGGTCACCTACAACGAAAGTACGTATTAATTGTCCTTTCATACAACAGCGTGGGTAAAGTTTCATGTTCACGGCAACACCTACAGATTCAAGAATACTAGTTCATCCCACCGTGACGTCATGTGATCAGTTCTGACAGGGGCGCCCTTATTGGACAGGAAAGTGTTGATGTTTTGATGAAATTTATTTAGAGGTCGAAGTCATTTCGCATCATTGGTTAGCCAGACAGGATGCCAGGGAAGGGACCGTGGTCAATCCTTGATGGAACGTTCTTTAAACCCATTGACTTGAGAGCTCTTCGTGCGGAACCACTACCTTCAAGGCGAAGGGCCAAGCTTGCGGAAAAGTAATTTCGGGACCAAGGAAAAAAACAAAAAAACTTCCACTTCAAACTTAAAGCTTCATCTCAGTTGGTGTTTCAAAGAAATTCGAAAAATGTATTGCATTATCAGTATTCATATTTCTGCCCTCCCTAATATACATTCTTGTATTTGTATTTCCAAAGACTTTCTGCCTCTTTTCAAGATGCATTTCCGATACGTATCGCGATACATTTGTACAGATATATTTGAGGCTTGAGTATTAGTATCTTAGCAGCTATTTTCATCTATCCCAGTATTTTAATTCCCCGCAGGAGGCACCTGTGAAAGCAGGTGTTTGGAGAGTGGCGTCTCCACGGACCCCGAGCCATGCGGGTTCGCCCGCCCACGTATGGCTGTGCGTGGCTTTCCCGTGTCCGGGGAAAAGGGCATCCTGGTGGTTGAGCCGAACCCGGGGTAGGTTTGGACCCTTCGGGGCCCCCCGGGTGAGGCAATACACCACTTCGGCCCCTGCTTCTCGTAGACGGGAGTCCTGGTAAGGCCCTGCCAGGATGATTCAGTCTAGCCGCCACTCCTTCTACTATCCCCTCTCTACTTTCACCCTTGTCTTCTCCTCCTTTTCACTCTTCTCATTTCTCTTCTTTCCTTTTCAACTCTTTTGGCGGCAAGGGCTAACCTTGGGTGGCGACAGACACCTTGTCCAGAACCACTCTTGGTTATAGAGGCTGGGCAGCACTAATAGAGTAACGTCTTCAGCCAAGCCATTCTTGTTATGGAGCGTTACCTATTCCCTTGTAGGGCTCGGTGGTGGGCGGTGCACCACAGTTTCCGAAAACCCTCCCCCTTTATATGGGTTCCAAACTTAAACCTTTTGATCGGCCCCCCAAAAGAGGCCGCACCGAAGCTCAAGTCACTCCCGAAACATCCAAAGTACTCGAAAAATTTCCAAAATTTCTGGTCTTACACTTTGAAGAAGAATAACCACTTGCCAAACTGTCCCCTTTCTTAGTCGCCAAGGTACTGGAAGGAATCGTTGGGAAAGATTACTCTGCCAAAAAGATGCCATCCGGTGATCTTCTTGTTGAGATCAGCACCAAAAAGCAAAGTGCTGCCCTCCTTTCTCTCAACGCTGTGTCTGAATACAAAGTAAACGTTACTCTACACCGCAGACTTAATACAGTTCAAGGAGTTATCTCGGAGGACGACCTAATGGACTCGTCTGAGGAAGAACTCGTTGAAGACCTTTCAGACCAAGGAGTTGTTGCCGCTCGTCGCATCACCCTTCGTCGTGAGGGTGTAGAACGTAAAACGAGACACATTATACTGACCTTCGACACCACCACTCTCCCAGAGGCCATAAAGGCAGGCTACCTCCGGTGCCGTGTTCGCCCCTATGTGCCGAATCCCCAGCGGTGCTTTAAGTGCCAAAGGTTCGGCCATGGGTCACGGAGCTGCCGGGGAAGCGACACTTGCGCGAAGTGCTCCAGTAAGGAGCATGTTGCTGACAGTTGCGAGAGTGAACCGAAATGTGTTAACTGTGATGGCCGTCACCCAGCATACTCGCGCTCTTGTCCAAAATGGAAAGAAGAAAAAGAAATACTTACTTTGAAAACCACAAAAAACATCTACCATGAGGCGAAAAAACGTTTCTCCTTCCTATCGAAAGGAGGGTATGCCGAGGTCGTGCGCAGGGGACCCGCACGACCCGTGATTGCATCGGCGGGAACACAGACCCCTCCAGGGGGGGTCTGTCTCCCGCCAGTGTCCCCTCTGAAACCCGCGGGAGCAGTGCCAGCTGCACTGCACTCCAACCACACGGTGGACGCTGTTCCTTCAACGTCCACCCTGAAGCAGGGGGCGGCACCTCCCACCGCCCCTACCTCCCTGCCTCCTCGAGGCCGAGGACAACCCCGCGTCTGGACCCAGCAGAGACCTAGTGAGCCGTTAAGGCTACCAACCCCACCGGGTCTTCCTCCGGCTCCCCCTGAAGAGCCTATGGACGAGGGTGGACCCAAGTCCAGCGAGGAAAGTTTCCTCGCTGGATCTGACTCCTCTCTTTCTGCCACCAGTGACTCTACTGGCCAGCAGAAAGAGGCTGTAAAAAAGAAAAATGCCCCGCGCAAAAAAATATATTTTAAGCCATAGTCACCTCATTTTACTTTTTTACCAGTTTTTATATTCACTTTTGCACTGGCTAAGCATATAGGCATTATGCAGTGGAACTGTCGCGGCCTTCTATGTAACATAGGTGACATCAATTCATTTTTTGATGAGCTCCGTCCTGTTTGCATTTTTTGATGAGCTCCGTCCTATTTGCCTACAGGAGACGTACCTGACTGATTCGCACACGCAGGTTTTGCGTCATCAACAAGTTTTTAGGAAGGACCGCCATTCCTCAAACACTTCGGGTGGTGTAGCAGTGGTTGTTCAAAGTGGAGTGGCGTGTGCTGAAGTTCCTTTACAAACTTCACTCGAGGCAGTTGCAGTTCGCATCTTTCTTGACCGCCTTATCACTCTAGTATCACTCTACTTACCACCTAATGTTCCGCTGCATCTTCACGAACTTCAAGCACTCATCAAACAACTTCCCAAACCTTTTTTAATTCTTGGTGATTTTAATGCCCACCATCCTTTGTGGGGAAGCTCTCGTCAAGACTCTCGAGGTGGAGTTATTGAAAGGCTTTTATTATCAACTGGAATCTGCCTGCTCAATCAGAAAGAACCAACATTTTTTAGCGCTGCCCACAACACTTTTACATCGATCGACCTATCACTATCATCACCATCTCTACTTTCATGCTTTTCATGGAACGTTTTAGACAATCCTTTTGGAAGCGACCATCTACCCATAATTTTAGAGAGCGCATTGCCAGTTTCATCGATACCAACCCGCCTTCCACGATGAAAGTTGGAAAAGGCCGACTGGTCTATTTCTGGTCTAGAAGCTACTGTTGATCCCTCCTTGTTTCCTCATATGACTCCTGAGGATGCAACGCTTTACGTCACAGAATGCATTATAAATGCTGCTTCTGCTTCAATTCCACAGACCTCAGGAAATCTTCCCCGGAGGTGCAAGCCCTGGTGGAATGAGGAATGTACTTCCACTCGGAAAAGCCAGAACAAGGCGTGGGGAACTTTTCGTCGCTATCCAACTTTCCGTAATTTGATAGAGTTTAGGAAAAAAAGAGCACAAGCTCGGTGGACGCGAAGACGGGCCAAGTGGGCGTCATGGACAAAGTATGTTTCATCCTTAAATAGTTTTGTTACTGCTAAAGAAGTATGGGATCGTCTCAAAAAGTTCGTGGGCAGTACTACGCTTTCAGGATTCCACTTTTTCCTTCAATCTCAGCATCTCTAACAGGACAAGCAGACTTCCTCGCAGAACATTTTCAGCATGTCTGCAGCTCTTCCAATTACAGTACGGAGTTTTTAAAGTACCGGTCTACCGCTGAGAAGCAGAAAATCACTATGTCGGGCTTCAACTCTGCTGCATACAATAGACCGTTCACAATGTGTGAACTGGAAGTTGCTCTCAGCCTAAAAAAGCAATCTGCACCTGGGCCAGACAGAATTCACTACGAGATGCTTAAGCACCTGTCTCATGAATCTTTGTCCCACCTGTTGTCCTTTTTCAACTACCTATGGGAAGCTGCTGCTTTCCCACATTCTTGGAGAAGTGCCCATGTTATACCTTTGCTGAAACCTGGAAAAGATCCCTCTCTGGCTACCAGCTACCGCCCCATAGCACTTACAAGCAGCTTGGGGAAAACTTATGAAAGACTTATAAATCGCCGCCTTATGTTCCTTTTGGAAGAGAAACACTTTTTTGACACTAAGCAGTGTGGCTTTCGTGCTGGACGGTCCACCATTGACCATCTGGTCCGACTTGAGACCGTCATACGTGAGGCCTTTGTACACCGGCAGCATTCCGTGTCGGTGTTTTTTGATCTAGAGAAGGCATATGACACTACGTGGAGGTATGGTATCCTTCGAGATCTATACAACTGTGGAGTGCGTGGCCGTATGCTTCGTTGCTTGCAGAATTTTTTAAGTGAGCGTACATTTCAAGTCCGATTAGGCTCGACTTTATCCAATGTCTTCTTGCAAGAAAATGGTGTCCCCCAAGGCGGAGCCTTAAGTGCCACCTTATTTGCAGTTAAGATAAACAGTCTGGCTCAAATTATACCGTCATCTGTTTCATACTCGCTCTACGTGGATGATGTGCAAATATCTGTGTGCTCCCCTTTGGTTTTCGAGTTCAAAGTATTTGTAGCTCTCTCGACCTCCCTGTCCCTTCCACAAGGGAACTTGCTAAAATCTATGGAGAGAATTGCCCCTGGAACGGGCTACCCGTATTTTGTGACTTATTGTCTTTCACCAAATACAGTAAGAAGACCGTGGCTCCACAGTTTCTTCAGCAAGAGTTTCTATCTTTGCAAGAAAGGATATCTAGCGGTTGCGCCGAATACTATACCGACGGATCGAAATCTTTATGTTCCGTTGGTTGCGCAGTTTATTCTAGTGGCTTTGGAAGAGCTGTGCAGCTTGACTCAATGGCAAGCATCTTCACTGCAGAGCTCTATGGTATTTTATTAGCCATTGAGCATATTCTGGATAACAGTGTATTAAACGCAGTCATTTTGTCGATTCACAAAGCGTCTTAGCTGCTATCTCTTCCAGAGTTTCCACAAAGAATGTACTTACACAACATGTTCGTTTTAAGTAAACAGAGCTCTGCTCCTTGGAAGTAATATCAAATTTTGCTGGGTACCAAGTCACGTGGGAATTGCGGGGAATGAGAGTGCGGATCGCTTGGCTGCATCTGCCACAGATTCAATAGCATCTTTTGGCCTGCCCTATCAGGATTTTAAACCACTTTTAAATAAATCTTTTTTAAAGACTTGGCAGCTAGAATGGGACACTGAAACCAACAACAAACTCCACGTGATTAAACCAATGATAGGCAACTTGGAAAGTTCATTTCACAGAAACCGTCGTCTCGAGGTTATGCTTTGTCGCTTAAGAATCGGCCACTCACGTCTGACACATATGTACCTCCCCTGTGGCGAAGAAGTTGCACTTTGTGCCCATTGTGGGGAATTACTTACAATTTTACACATTCTATGGGAGTGTAGGTTTTATCATCAACTGCACGTATCATGTTTTCCTGAACTTTTTAGAGACTATCTACCCTTTCATCCTATGTTTTTACTTGGTGACAGTGCTTTAGCACCACTTAGACGAGTTTTTAATTTTCTTAACAAAACTGTTTATCTACACAAGTTATAAAAATCTTCTCTAGTCTAGCATCTGTTTTGCTGAGTTTTAATAAACATTTTGTTTGGCGCATTATGGCCTCCGTTGCTGCTGCGCCATTAAAACCTTAATCTTACTTACTTAGTGTTTTAATTTTCAAAAACATTTTTGAATATTTTGTGCCCAACCCTGCAACACAATGTAGCTGTCAAGTTCTAATTTTTACGTTTAGGAAGTAGAGGAATGGAATGGAACGATTCAGCCATTCCAGGAGTGGGAATGGGCCCAGTGTCCCATTCCTAGGAGTTGAAAAGAATGGAATTATCGAAAACTCTAATTCTCCGGAATGGAATTGGAATGGAATGGGGGTGCCCATTCCGCAACACTGGTTCATACTCATTCGAAGTTAACTGATCTAGCAACGACAGCAAGAGAGTGCACAAAGCTAAGTTTTTGTATTTTGTTTTTACTTTTAGGCAAGCCGTTTTATGAAACCGCTTGCCTAAAAGTACGAATAAAAGCGGAAAAGGCTTCGCTTCTTCCGCCCCCTCGCCTTTTTCATATTCTCTAATTTCTTAACTGAAGACGGCATCCAATACCGCTCCATCAATAAAGTATGTGAAGTTGATGAAAGTGTAGACCTAATCACACCTGAGTGGAGCAGGCTTTCGATTTTAATGCGGAAAAGCAAAAGGTATATTAATACTGGTGAATATTTACGTGAATGAACGGGATGCTATAAATCTATGATGCCTGAAGATGACAGACATTTAGAAGTTCTGATCTTTTAGCATAACGTCATTATCTGCCTCAGGGTCGAAGTTTTGATTTAATTTGTACAAAACACGGCAAAAATATTTTGTATTGCTATGTTTACGCTTTTAATGCACCTAATAAAATTAATAGGATTTTACGGCCCCGCCTATTTAAATAGCTCAGATTGTGCCTATGGGCTGGATTTTATGCGAAAAGTGTCACGTTCGAGTGCGGCACAAAACCGACACGCCGAAGAATATAATATGCACACAGTCCACAGCATAAGCATGCGAAAATGATGTGCTTTAAGAGGGAGCGCTCCTCCAAGCCCCATAGAGAATACACGCGAGTTTCTGCCATTTGCGAAAATTCTCATTTAATAACCGTTACTCCGATTTTTGCAAACGTTTTTGCTATAAAAAGATTCATTCTTCGTCCAACTATCCCTCAGAGCATATTTTTAATAAAAACGTTCATTATATTTTATTTTAAAACGTGAAATCGGTCGGAATCGGCTGTTTTGACATGTTTACGTTAGAACGCGTTTTTAAAAACCTGTGAATTTTGAACTACAATTGTGTCTTGTGGGGTACTGCGAAATTTAACACGGAATTCAATTATATTAAAATTATAGCTGTAAGTACGTGCGTTCTATAACTACATCGAAAAAACTGAACCAAGGTGTTGTGGCTTGTTTTCCTCGTTTGGACGGTCAAGACTAGTTCGACGAGCGCCGCGTGAGGGCGCCACCGTTCCGCCACGCACGCTGCTCTGACTTTGTATTACTCCGCGCGCATGCGCTCTTCAGTAACGCGCTTGTGGAGGTCCAGAGACGGCAAGACCCGTCCAGACAGAGTGGTTTTGTTTTCGGGGTGGGGTATCAGGCGGATAGCTGTGCGTGTTTTCATAACTAGAAAGGCCGTTCTCGCAACTATGGGTCCAAAGAGGTATAAATATGGCAAGCGAAAGGTCTCGAAGTCGCAAATAGAGTTTGCTCGTAAGCGACCCTCTGCTGAAACTACGGATGGTGAGGTTTCAGGTGAGGTTGACTCATCGTGTCGTAGCGCTGCGAGAACGAATTGGCTCGGGGTGTTGAAGATGCCGCTTGGGAAGCCTTGCAACAGGCCGGAGTGGAAGAAGCGAGCCGCGCGAAGGAATCTGGCGAGATCGATGCCGAAGGCTATACGCTTGTGACCGTCTTTGCAGAATGAGCATGGTCAAAGCGATCGTACAGGCACAAGAATGACGCTCCTTCCGGAATGGTAAGTACTACATTTCTCCCTCTAAAAGGGGTGCGAATTCTGATCGTAGATATAATATACATTTCTTTAGAGTGCGTTCGAAAGAAATCCGAAGCATGTTTTTCTCGCCGCGAAAATACATTATATATTGTCGAACGCTTAGTCTCTGTCGCTAGGCTACATTTGGGCGGAGGCTGAGCATTTGGCAATGCGTAGTTTATTTTTATGGGGAGATGACCGTGGTTAGAATCCCTCTCTGTTGTATGTGTATTTCTGTGAATGCAGGATTTGTTTCGGCAACTGGGGTCCGACGATTTCTCACAAAGCACTGGAAACAGTTATGCTTTTTGTGTGCCTGTTTTAGTGACCGCTGTTTTATGTACTATACATTTCGAATATACGCGGTGCCATGCAGTCAGTTCGTCAGACGACGTTTTAGACAGCTCGTTTCTTCGAAGCTGCACTTTTTCAAGGATAAATCGTTCCATCAGAAATAGCCGGCGTTCGTTTCATCGATAGGCCTTGTGACGTTTCGTCTAGTTTTTCTATTATGTGCGTGCTCGCGCTTGCGTACCTAATCGCGCGTCCGTGTCTGCGTTTGCGCGTGCATGAGCGAGAATGCTTATGTGCGTGCCCCCCCTCCCCATGCACATGCGTGTTTTCCTGCCTACGCGTGAGTATATACACCTGCGTATCTGTGTGCGTGTTATACGTGCATGTGCGTGAGTGTTTGCACGCGTGGGCGTTTGCCTGCTCATAAATGCGCGTGCCTGTGCGAGTGCGCGCGTGCGTGCGCGTGTGTAATTCGTGCGTACGTGTGCGCGGGTGTGCTTGGTCGTGTGTACGTGAATCCGCATCCGTGCCTGCGCGTGCATCCGCGTATCTGTGTTCGCGCATGCGTATGAGTGCCTAATTCGTGCGTGTTTGAGTGGGCGCATGCATACTTGGGCGTACGTGTGCCCAAGTACGCACGTTGTCGGACTTTGCGAGAAAGGTTCGAGAAGCTCGAACCTGGTCGAACTCGAACGTCGGCTGGTTCGCGACACTTTTAGTACTCACGTTGCGGACGGTTGGTGATTGGCCGCTGATAACTTCACCGTAACTTTTTGCTTTATGTTTAGCGCCATTTTTTATATCTTTATTCGTGCGATTGTAATCTTTTGCGATTAAACTCTCTGTACCCTTTCCTTGTGACCTATGAAACGATCTCGAACGCCTCGAACAACAGCGACGCTTGCGTTCGTTCTCGGGGCTAGTAGGCAAGGAGGTTACAAGTATTTATATGACGTCAGACTGCCTTTTGATGCCGAGTCACAACACAGAAGTATGGCCGCCGAAGGCAAACGCAGTTATCCCATTGGCGAGTTTGCTTTGTCTTTCATTTTTCACAACTCTCGCGAATCAAAGTTTTGCTTTATCGTTTCGTGGTCATGTTTGTGTGCGATGACTCAGCACGTGAATAGTCCCTATAACCGTTCATGGTGTTTTTCTCTGCTTTTATTTTTTAGATTGAACGATTCTGCTGCAATGTGGAATGAACTACACGAAAGTGCTCAACCTTCTACGAAGTCTTCCGAGGAGCAGAACGTGTGGGGATCAGGACTATTGGAAGATATGTTCTCAAGTGATGAAAAACTGCCCGGTCGCCAATCATTACAAATTGTCTATGAAATACTATAAGAAACAATCAGTGTCGTGAAAAATTGTATAAAAATATCTAGACGGTGGTTTTAAAAGCGCAAAGGACTAAGAAGAGAAGCCCGCAATTAATTCTGATGTATAAAAATACTTTGTTGTGCAGAGCTTGCGACTAGTTGTGATGAAGTAACAAAGGTATATGCCGGTAGTTTGTCACATATGTATTCGATTATGTATTTATTTTTAAAGTACCTAATATACAGTGTTGTTTTTACTTAACTGGAACGTGTTTTTCTTTTAAAAGAGGGGGAGGCATTTACCTTAGTGCCGTATTCACGGTGCCTTTAGGGGGCTCGGCGAACATTACATGGGAGATCACTGTAGCGATAAGCTGGGTGGGTAAATAACTAAAATCTGCTAATCAAGTTTCCCACGAGCGGGTTTATAGCTCGTGTTGCATTTATGTATTTAAAGTCATTAGACGGTAAATAAATTTGGACGTATTGCTAAAACCCAAAGGGATTTTAGGTATCTAGGTTTTCAGTTTTTTATGGCCAAAACATAATTGGCTCGTTTGACCACGGGAATTGCAGTACCGCCATTTCTCCATAGTTTAATAAAGCAATCACTCGCTAACACATCGTACAAAATAAATAGCGTGTTAATTGAAAACACAATGTTTATAGTGAAAAATAATATTTCGGAGCGCCTTTCGACGGCACAGATCATTTGATAGTGTTTCATCAATGTCATTTATGTAATACAGTATCGCGAGAAATATATTGTGTAATTAAAAAATTATTTATTATATATTGACAGTGCTACTGCCGAACTCTCCACGCCGGTCCGCTTGTAAAGACGGATTTTAAAGTAATGTCTTGTGATTGTCTTTGCCGCCTCGTGTCCCATGTGTTTGTACTTGACAAGTGTTTATTTGAATCTACGGTCAGTGCATTCAACCGTACGTTCAGTGCAGTTTCGCTTATTTTGCTCGAATTATTAAATTTGCATTTGTTTTAATTTTCTTCCCTTTAGTTGTGTCTGTGCGCCGCTTTTTTTACTCACATGAACACATATACAGGGTGATCCTCGAATCAGCCGGGACCCCTTCAACCGTCGCCGCGGACCACAGTTTCAGAACCGCTGAACTAAGATGTGCTAAATATCTCGAGTTAATTCCGTGATTCGCCATGTTGCAAATGCTGTTTTAGAGACAAATAACATGGGCGGCTTTATCTTGGCAGTGTACTTTGAAACGAGTTTAAATTTATCCTACTCGGAATTCGTTTTATCGTTTGGAAGAGCAAGGCTGATGAATTTTTACGACTCGTTATAGCATGAATGAACTGGCTTAGAAATAATTACTTAACAGTGAGAGCGTCTCGTGAATTGGACTATTGGGGAGGGGATTGAAATATAGGGGCCGCTTTGTCTAGATTGTTGCCCACACAGTTGGGTGTTTATTTTGAGAGCATACACGTTGGTTATGCTCTGCAAGAGCCAGACGAAGATTAAACATTGCGACGGCGAGGACGCAAGCCCCGCGTCGCCGCACGTGACGACGGACGACTTTCTTTCCCACGAACAACGGCAGTGCCTCTTCAAACCGAGAGTACTGTGCGTGGTTGCCGACCGATCTTCGCTTCAAACAACGTGCCATTCGCGGAGCGAGTTTCATGGCGGTTGCACACAGCTTACGATGGACCGGAACTGGGGCTACAAGTTGTAGCAGCCAATCCAGCGCATATGAACGCACCACGTGACCACGCGCCTCGTGCCTCGTTGTCTCTGTCCTAAAGCTGACGTGCCGCTTACGCGGCATTGGATTGGCTCCGATAGCTCGTAGGGTCCTCTGCGGTTCATCGTAAGGAGAAACGGAACATACCAGGAACCCGGGGCAGAGGAGGGTCGAGGAAGAGAGGTAACGAAGGGGGAAATAAATAAAAACAAAGACACGCTGGGAAAGAATGAAAGAGAGAGTGAGGAGACCCGTCTGCGCGCGTGGAAGACCTGCAGGTGTCTGCGCCCGCGTTTACCCGGCAGGCTTTTGCGGGTTGATTTTGCGGGGAGCAGGCGTGTTTTCTTTTTCTTTTTTTTTGTCTCGCCACCGTGAATAGGGTGCCTTCGTACACATTCGCTTGTGCGGAGTGGCGACATCTCGGCGAGTTCACTGCCCGACCTTTTTTTTTTTTATTTATTTATTTTATTTTTTTTTGTTTATGCAGAGTGTACGTGCTTTGGCATCTCTCGGTGCGAGCCCGCAATTTTGGCTATAGACGAGCGCGCGAAGACCGCCCTGTTTACGAACACGGTTTTTGCTTTGCCCACACCGGGTGTGGGCACTGCGGAATCGCAGCGTCTCGTTTTTGAAGAGAAGCCGCCTCTGCGTGGTGCGCCGTACTCAAGGCAGCGCCACCGCAGAGGGACGGCGTCGGAGCCGCGTGTCGGTGTATATACTTCGTTTCACGTCATGTGCGAGCGAAGTCAAAGCTGGAAGCGCGAGCCCAAGGCTCTGAGCGTTCCGACGTCGCACGTGCGTACGTGCACCACAGGCGCTGTTACAAGCAGCATGCTCGCGCTTGTAGCGTTGGCTTCGCTCGCCCATACAGTGAAACGAACTAGCCTTTTGATACCATATTCCCTCCCAAAGTTGATTTATAAACCGTGTTCTTTTTTTTAGTTGCATCAAACGTATTACATGAAAAATAAAAAAAAGAATGACATTAGGACGCTTTTAGTTTTGTCATTAGCTTACCCGACTTGGGGGTCACTAAGCGCAAGGTTGTTTGTAGAATTAGGTGACTAATTAACGGAGATATTTAACTAACATTTTAATTAACACTCTAAGACTTGCAAACAATAAAGTAAACCGATTCAGAAGTCCAAGTGAGCTGGTGGATGTTCATCGTGATCCCAGGTAGTCTAAATGCCTACATGCGCGCATATAAAGTCGCATAAAGGTAAGCCATCCGCCCACATTTTCCTCTTCCTTCCGTTTTTTTTTCTTTCATTAAACTTTTAAGTTGTATGATAAAGCCTCAAAGGCAATACAATGTCTCTGTCAGTTACTTCAAAATATCTGTATTCCTTGGCAGAGTCCTGCCTTTTCCGTGCGGATACTTCGAAAGTCTGACTGGTTATTGAATTCCTGTTGCCAACGAGGATGACAAAGGAATGTGTGCAGAGAAAGACGCTTCTTTTGACGCTTACGAAAAAAAAAAAGAAAAAAGAAAAACGGTTGCAAAACCTGTCCTCGGATCCCTGGAAAAGGTCAAGACCGCTCAAGATTTTACAACTGACAGCCGTCGAATTCGGAGTTGTTCGGATAAATCCGAATTCGCGATAGTTTTACCGGCGAGTGTTTCACGGAGTTTATAGCATTTATCCGAAAATTAGAGTCCCTATCTAAAACCTAGGTTAGGGCCCACCAGGTCCAATCACAGACCAGTTATAGGCACGTGTGCATTAGCGTGCTTTTCTTATACGCGCGTCGAAGTAATGCATTACGTGACTGGCTCCCGATTGAACCTAACGGGCCGTGGCGTTGGCTGACGACCATCGCAGGACGAGACGAAATCATAGTGCTGAATTCTTCTCGGTGATAAGACTGAAGGATGTGAATGAGATGTACTGTACATTTTGCTTGGTGGATGTTTTAATGATTTCGCGTACATACAGCTGACTATCATGTCATGATTCGTGTGGCACCGAAATCCGGCTGGTGAATTGCTGAAATCATCACCTCATCAACCCTCCCGGAACCCGCTAGGAACCCACTTGCCAGTATTCGTTAGACCCACTGAGTCCGACCAAATCCGATCATCTGCCTCGCGCTTCGACACCAAGGCGGTTTTCGTTTGCAGCTTTTAGGCGATCTGTACCGATTATCTTATCTATACTTCAGGTGGTGCAGGTGTCAGCGATTTGCAGTGTTGTTCAAGATACTCGACGAAAGTATTTAACACAAGATACTAAATACCCAAGTGAGAAAGTATTTAGAGTAGTATTCAAGTTACTTTTGCGCCAAACTATTTTGATTAAAGTGCAAATACTTTGAAATATAATTGAATTTCTTTCGAAGATACTTTATAAGCGCGCGACGAGCTGAAGTTATAACTAAATAAAAAAAATGGGGGCATCTTGATTATATTAACTTAGCTGAAACGCATATCGCTCGATGACCTCCTAGTGTACACCTCATTTGTCCCCCTAGACACGTGCAAAGGAGAAAGAAAGAACATTTAGTCTTAGTACTTCCCCTTTGGGGACAAACTTCGTACGCCGGAAAAGGTATTTAAGATACTGAGTAGAAGATACTAAGCAATGTAATTAGGATAGAGTGCTAATTACTCTCAATCGAATGTATCTTCAAGATACCAAAATACCGACAAAAGTATCTTAATTACAGTATCTTGAGTATAGTATTTGAGATACGTAGAAGCCTTGCTATTTGCTTGTTTCAAGCGAACCTCCTGCCGTCATATTGCTGGCGACACAGGAGAAAAGTGGTTTACCCGCCCTCTTGTTCAACATACCATAAAATACGCAGTATAATTACGAAATATTTACATATATCTTTACTGACACGCGTATGTACTGAAAGCTAGTACACAACTGTTCAGGAAACGCACTGGTCGACACTTTTCAATATTTAAAAAAAAAGTAAAACAAATAAACAGTGGGCGACACCGGTCGAAAATGCATACCTCGGTAAAAAAAGTTCCCGTGTGTCTATGTTTCCCCAAAGCAATTCGAGAGCCAGTTCTGTAAGCTACGGAGGATGCTCGGCAAATGACGAAGCCATCAATGTGTCTAGACTGAAAAATAGTGGCCGGGGGGACACTCAGAGGCATGACACGGCTGTTGTCTGTCCGTCATAAAGACTCGTTTTTAGAGCCAAACAATAATTCGGATTCGCCATTCGCCGAGCTTCCCCCGCAGATTACAGATTGATCCTCTACTCTAGGAAAAGTAGACGCGCAGGAAGTTGTGCGAGGAAAGAAAAAATGTAGCGAGTGGCGAATATTTGTGATTGCGTGTGCCGGAAAAATATAAAAAGAGCCTGAACAATACTTAAAAAATTAAAAATCTCGACCAGCCAGCAGACTTCCCTGAGGCCTGCATTTTCATTTTCGGAAATTTCGGCAAACTCCAGTCGTGTGGCCTTTAGCCCCGTAACTTTTGGAACTGTGAGTCCGTAGGCGTCAAACAACGCCAGGCCGCTTCGTCACTCATAGCCCAAAAGCGACGTTCACGGCGCCCACCAGGATACCAGCCAAGATCGCTGTACCGGGGCCACCCGAGGCGTGATACTTGTCCGCCGCCCGCAGGCCTTTTTTCGTCTTTTTTCTCTCGGTCGAGGCAGGGCCGGCATTTGGAGTGGGCGACCTAGGCAGTCGCACAGGGCGCCATTCATAGAGGGGCGCCGAAAGGGCCGTCAGGTCATGCAGGGCTCAAACCTCGAGGGGATAAAATCAAAGACAAAGAACGACCGCATCGCCGTTTGGCATTTCGGCCGCAAAAACCAACGACTAAGTTATTGTTATAATTGGCGTCCATCAACCCGCAGCCACCTGCGGATGTTGTTTTACTATAGAGAACCTCTCCTCCGTGAGATTCAAAGCGCCATTGAATGAATCATGAACGACTAGGCAAGCGATCACCTCCACACAGCTCTCAAATTACGAGCGGAGCAAAACCTGACTGGCAAAAAGCGATGGAGCCAGCATGCCTCACTCTTAGCGCAACTTACTAAACGGTGGCGCCAAACCCATCGGCGAGGAAATCAGTGTGTCGGAGCGAGTCACGGGGCAAAATACTATTGGAACGGATTTTTGCTCTTAGTTATCACGTGCTTCGCTCAGAGTCTCTGATTGGCTCGCAGAAAACGTAGGCTTCACCCTTTGCCAGGCTATTCTGAGCCGAAGAATGACTTGAGGTCTGACCGGGGGTAAAATGAAACCGATTCCTCCCGACATTCGAGCTGCGCTTTGGGCAACGCTCGCTGTGGAGTCTCTAGCAGTAAGCTAAATGAACCAATGCCCCCTCAGCATCCGGTGAGTCTCTGTGCCCAGAAGCTTCAACCTGACTGAAAATAATATGTGTAAAGAACTTTGGTTATGCAGCTATCTCTTTTTTTGTGTGTAAGCGACCAGCGACGACTGCGGACTTGCAATGCCGATCAGTGTTGCCAACTCAAAATTCAGAAACCCGCCGCAAAAATCCCGAAAACCGCGAAAAACATCTAAAATTATAATGTTGCGCAAGAATGGCCGAATCACAGCAGGCAAACCTGGTGTCCGACATGAAGCTCTAACTCTTGCAGTTCAGTTTCTCGTTTACATTGTTGTGTGGCACGACATTCTTTTTACAAGTTAATGTTGTAAGCGAGAACATGCAATGCAAAACGAAGGACATCGTAGCAACCACCCAGCTGATGAAAGCATGCAGCGATTGCATCGACAATTATCGCGATGTCGGGTACGAAACTGCAACTGGCAACTGCGAACGGTCTTCCCGAGAGCATGGGTATTGACAGTGTGATGAAACCGGCCCCTCGACTGCGGCGGAAAAAGCGCCAGTTCTGTTATGAGTGCCAAGACGAGGTTGATGATGTCGAGACAAAATTCAAGCGAGAGTTCTTCTACGAGATGATTGACACAGTGAGATGTCGATCGAAGAACGCTTCACGCGGATGGAGCAGCACGTGAGCTTCTGGGGGTTCCTTTACGGCCTCACCCGACTTCCCGACAAAGCGGAGCTTCTTAAACTTTGCCAGTGCCTTGACCATGCACTGAGAGTCTGAGACACCTAGAAAGTGCAGACACTGACGGTACAGATCTCTGCGAGGAGCTGATCTAACTATGCAGCCTGCTGCCCACTGGATACAGTGCTCGCCAGGACGTCCTCCAGTTCATTCTGGACAACCATCTATGTGACAAGTTCCCTCATACGTGAGTGTCATTAAGGATCCTCCTCCCTTTGCCAATGTCAATGGCCACTGCTGAAAGGGGTTTCTAAAATTAAAGGTTATTAAGACATACCTAAGATCAACCATGGCATATGACAGGATATCGTCATTGGCAATTTCGTCCATTGAAAACAAGATAGCGTCTAGCCTGGATATGTCGCAAGACGTAGCCCAATTTGCGTTGTTGAAGGCTTGGAAGGTTGCTTTCTACAGCATTTGACATGGTTAACTTGTGCTTCTGTTTTCTCTGTTCATTAGACGTTAGCTTGCTATGGGAGACCCACAGCTGAAGTTTGGTTAATCTAAGAAATAAATGATTCGTGAACTTTGAACACGGTGCCGACAAAGCTCTCAATGCTCGCGAACGTCGTTCGTTTTTAGGACGTGGTTTTCGACTGACAACGACAAAATCGCGACCATTCGCGCTGGGTCACTGTGGCATGTTTGCTTAGAACATGATGTTTGGTGCGAGAATAGTATACGTGTGTGTAAGGGGGGGGGGGGGGGAGGGGGCACCACGGCTGCAGTTTGTCCAGTGAGCTTGCTGCTCTAAGGCCTGCCCTGGGTCGAGAAATTTGCGCTGAAAACGAAGAGACATTTAGTGGATGTATTTGGACAGAGCAGGCCTATTCAACTCAGAGTACCGCAAGATTGAACGGCTTATTATGATCATAGTTAAGGCTGTTTCATTATAGGGGCCATGCAACGATTTTGCTACTTTCACCGAATACTGTTCTGAATGAATACTTGAGGTTCATTATGGGCGGAAAGCGTGTAGCAACCCTCCACAGACCTTGCGTATTCGTGCTCGTCGTACTCTAATAAGTGATCGGTGAGCCATTGTCCATGGGGTCCTGTGCACCACGTGACCACGCTGGAAATAGCGCACCTTTGTTGGTCATATGACCACGTGACCATGTCCCGTGGGGGTCACGTGAACATGGTCAGTTGGATCCCGCCCATCACGTGATCATGTGACCGTGGTGGTCACATGATCACGTGACCTTGTTGCGTGGGGTCACGTAATTACGCAGCGACGATTAAACTTGTAGCTCATGGCGTTGCGAATGAGAATACTTGCGTGACACTTGTGTCAGTATGGTTGTGCAAAGTGCCCGAAATTCGAACTTAAAATCGCTGAAACGCAACTTTAAACCGCGTGGAAGCAAATTAGTCACTGCTTCCGGTTTTAGCGCACGCGCCAGCCTTTGTCCCTACAATAGGCGAAATAAGAGGCAGTACATTGGGGGATAAGCGAGTGAGGAGAGGACAGTACACGTTCATGGTAGCCGGCAGGTAGACCGGCATAACATACTTGTTTGTTGCTGTTGTTAAAAACATCTGTATTAAGTCTAATAAAGGAAAAATAGAAGGGGAGAACGATGCAAAAATGTTCCAAAAGCCGGGTGAATTCATGATTGAAAAGGTTTACTCCGACTTAACATAACAAATTAATAACAAAAGGTACAGACGTTTCGCCACCTATGCAGGTGGCATCTTCAGTATACACTGACACAAATGAGGCGAGGTCGACCAGTCTACTTATCACACACGTCCCCGTAAACGTCTGGCAGGGGGCCACGGTTGGTGTTGCACGCCGATGAGTCACGGCGAATGAACCAGGACTCGACGAATTTTCTTTGCCCCCACCTTTGTTCTCGGGCTAGCGTCGTCGCATTGTCCAGGTCGAAACTGTGTCCTGTCGTCGAGCAGTGTTCGACAAGTTCCGTCTTGGACCGCGTGGCATGGGTGGCCTTGGCAACGTCCCTTTTGTGTTCTTTCAATCTCGTTGCCCTCTTTCTGCCCGTTTCGCCGATGTAGGTCGCGTCACAATCCCCGCACTGCACTTTGTATACGACCCCACTCTGACCGTCTGCAGAGGTGCGGTCCTTCGGTTTCGGGAACACATTCGCTAAGGTATAATGTGGTTTAAAAACAGTTTCTACGCCCAGCGGGCGCAAAGCTCTCCGAACAGCATCTGACACGCCCTAGACATAGGAAATAGATACAATAGACGTTGCCCGCACTCGTGACTCACTCCCCCTTCCCCTCTGCATTCGCCTCTGCGTATCGTTAATAAACGTTCTCGGATAATGGCGCCGCTCTAACGCACCAACCACATTTTCTACCTCTTGCAACCGTACCTGCTTGTTAGAGCACACTGCATCACAACGTGATAAAATGGTTCTTACAACGGACCGTTTGTGTTCGGTCGGGTGATGCGAGTCAAAGGACAAAAAATTTCCGGTGTCACACTGCTTACGGTACACCGTCGTTTCCACACTGCCATTACTGGCCCGGCGTACCAACACACCCAAAAAAGGCAACACATTATCTCTCTCTGTTTCGTACGTGAACTGAATGGCGTGGTGTACGCTGTTCAGCGCCACGTGGAAAGCATCTAGGTTAATTCTTTTCAAAATTACAAAAGTGTCATCTACGTACCTACAGTACATTTTCACCGGAAAGGGTACTGAGTTTAGCACCCGTGTTTCGACGTGCTCCATCATTAAGTTTGCTACGGTAACAGAAATAGGACTTCCCATAGGGCACCCTTCGATTTGATGGTAAATCGTGTTGGCGAAACTGAAGTACGTTTGATTCAAGCAAAACCGCAACAAAATTATAATATCCTCCACAAGTAAGGACGTACGACTCTCCAAATTAGAATCTTCTTTCAAACGCGCCTCTACATAATCGATAGCAAGGCCAATGGGGACATTTGTAAACAATGAGATAACATCAAAAGACACCATCACATCGTCATCATCAAGCTGCTGCGTACGGACTTTGGTTACAAAATCGCGAGAGTTTCTAACCGACCTAGAGTTGTCCTCAGTTAACGGCTTCAGCACTTCAACCAAGAACTTCGACAGGATGTAAGTTGGTGAACCTACACAAGACACGATAGGACGGAGATGGCAGCCCTCTTTATGCACCTTAGGTAGCCCGTAGATGGTTGGAGTGGCCCCGTCCGAAGAAAACAGTCGGCGGTACAACGTTTGATCCAAACGTCTTTTGTTACGTAGTACCCGTAAATGTTCAACGAGCTGGCGCTCTGACTTTGCTGTCGAGTCACGGTTTAGCTTCATAAAGTGCGAGGGATCGCTCAAGATGCTGTACATTTTCTCCTCATAATCCTTTCGATCTAGCAACACAGTAGCCTTTCCCTTATCTGCCGAAAGGATAACGATAGATTTATCTGATTTGAGATCAACTAGCGCCGTGCGTTCCCCAGCGGTAAGGTTCGTCCGAGTGCTTTTTGCGTTCGCCAGGACACTTACAATTCGGCTACGAGCCAAGTTTACCCCAGTTGTATCCTGGATATGCCGCAACTTCTCCTCAACCTCCACGATGATATCACGTTTGGGCACTTTCCGTGGGGCAATTGCGAAATTCAGGCCCTTCGACAGTAAGCTCATATGGTTGTCCGATAGACGTTTCGAGGAAAAGTTATGCACTGCTTCTAAACTATCCTGTTCTGGCCGATGGCGAGGTAACAACCGGGACAACTTCTGGCGATGAACTTCGATGCACTTGCCTCTTTCCAAATCTTCAGCTTGTTTGCGCACCCTGAGGATGTCGTGAAAATCATTGGCACGAAGCCTAGAGCGGAGACAGGTTTCCGCCGCGTACACACGACGTCTTACTTGCTGTATTTCTTGCTTGTTATCCTGTATTCTGGCTTTCAGGCAGTTGCGGCTGAAGTTCCGTGCGAGCGTGCGGCCGTAGGGGGTGTCGACGAGGGTCTTGCAGTGGAGACTTCTGGAGAACGATGGGTGGCTACCCCTATTCCGGGTCCCATTAAATTTCTATCGAGGTGCGCGCTGTCCGAGGCAGAACGAAAGTTCTTGTGTTCATGGCTTTTATTTTCAGCGCTGTAATAATACGAATGTTGAGGACCCAAAAAAGTCATTAAGATTATCAAAATATTTTTCCTGTTTCTCCTGGCTCATGCAAATGTACATTACCATTTGCGAAAATCAGTGCCGCTATGCTCTAGAATGTAATGTGTTAAAAAGTAGGAGTAATTTCGTTAGACTGAACAAAATTACGCTAAACTCCTCTCAATAGTGTTATGGTAGGTCATATGATAGAGTTAGTATGCCATATGATAGTTGTCCTCTTCTAATTAGCTGCTTAGAACATCTAAGGACCTTGCATTTGCAAGAGACGAGCGATTTTATGGGAAAAAGAAACTCAGAAAGATACAAACTTACGTCCACAGTCAAGACGACCGAGTTCCGCTCCTTTGTGCACTCTATTGCACGTGGCAGTGCCTTGTTGAATAACCGTACTTCGGGCTCAACTGCCTTCTTTCGGAGTTGCGGTATGAGCTTGTAACAGAACACAAAATGTACTCTTTGCCTGAGCCATAGCAGCAAGTCCCGAAAAGCAAAGTCCAGATGCTGGCTGTGCTTTGCAAAAACGCGCACACTTATTGAATCATCGAAAAATATGTGATAGCATTTCTCAGTAGAAAGAACACGAAAATATAAAATTTAGCCAAAAGCTGTAGATACGTCATGTTTTTCTTAGGGATCTAGTATAAAACTAAAATGACAAGACCTTGAGATAGTTGCATGATTTTCGTGTTGCACAACGAACTTTGATGTTTGCTTCAAACGAGTATTGAAGGTGTCAAAAAGAAAAAAAGACGGGTTTATTCCGGTTATCGAACGCGGTTTTATCCAGGTTCGTTTCAACGAAAGGCATGCGGTATATCGAAGCAAGGTCTAGCGAATATGGATACATTTTATCGAGGCCTCCGTTTGAGAAATGCTGCTTGCAGGCGGCGGCAAGCTAGGCTTCCAAACAGACCGCGCTTCGTGCGGGCACCCCTCCCTATCGCTCGGGAAAAGTTTAATATAAGCTCGAGCGTGGATCGCCAAGGGTTGGTTAGCATGCGGGCGGTCGCCATTTTCTCTAGACGGCGATCCGATCTGCTGTTGTCGCGAAAACGGTGTTCGCTAAAACGAGCTTCCCTAAACCACACTTCTCCGAAAATCAGCACATTCTTCTCCATAGCTTACAACCATGCTGGGGTGTTCTGAGCTCTTCTTCTTTGACCAAGGCTGACCCCCTGTCGCCATTTTGCAGGTTGTTTCCGCCTACGTAGACTACCGCAAAATCGAACTTTTTGAGAGGCGACCCGTCAATATTTTCCTTGAGAGCCTGCACCGTCGCTCCCGAGAAGCTAAAGCTGCACACTTGTATGCACTCATCTAAAAGGCGCGGCAAAGCCATTTCACTTGGCTGCTCCCGAAGATTGCGCCTTTCATCTTCGTCCGGACCTCACTGAAATCTTCTAAATCTCACTTCTCTGTATACCAAGGTCGAACGCTAGAGCACGTCTTTTGAAAGCAATGCACTCAAGCGCACACAAGGAACTGAATAAAGACCCTGGATGGGCTGAGTGAGAAACGGCTAGCTAGACTTATTTTTGCCTCAAACATGCAGTCCGTGTTTGAAGTGCAGGCCACTATGGACTACCGAAAAGTAGCTCCTAAAGTCATTTTTACGGGACGTACAGATGGTCTTCACCGGAGAAAAAAAATTGTGGCGGAGCGCTTATTTGTACGTGTTTTACTTGTTTTGATATCTTGCATTCAACAATGCTGCGGAATGCCACCGTGAAAACTAACACCAAACGAAAACTAACACAAAACAAACGAAAGAGCCAGAACCCGTGCAAACCCCGCGCGAGGTCTTTCCTTTTGTTTTTACTTTGTGCACGCGGCCCAACGCTGCCCGGTGCCACCAGCTCCGTCCAGACGGACTTTGCGGGCACTGAAAATGAAGGGAAACAAAAGGAGACAGACGCGCGCGTCTCCAACCGAGAAAAAGGAGGCAGGAGGCTTTGAAGTTGAACTGGTTGAACTTGAGCGCAGACGTCTCTGTCGAAGAGCGGGCCCCGGACGGACGAGTTCACCCCAAGTTGGAGGGGAGGAAGGCGAAACCAAATTCGCGTAACCTACCGATCGCGGCATTTGCATCCGCAAATGAATGGGCTTGGCAGCTTACAGACTCGCAAGACTTCACACTCAATGAACCGATCAAGTTAACCAGTTGACAGAAAAAAAAAGTGAAATAAAATATTTTGATACGCGAAAGCGGTCGGTTTTGTATTAACAGCGGCAAAGCGTGTCTACTACGGCTGATGGAACGCCGTTATATCGAGGCTCATCTTAGCGAAAGGGGTACGGTTTATCGAAGCACGGTTTAGCGAGAGGTGCACGTTTTATCGAGGCCTCCGTTTGAGAACTGCTGTTTGTAGGCGGCGGCAAGCTAGGCTTCCAATCAGACCGCGCTTGGCGCGGTCGCCCCTCACTGTCGCTGGGGGAACATTTATTATAACCTCAAGCTTGAGCGTGCACTACCAATAGTTCACCGCCAACGGTTCGGCAATCGAGGCTAATGAACCAGGGGGATATCGGAAACGGCACGCCGGCTGCCGTCATTTTCTCTAAACTGCGATTGGATAAACTGATATCGATAAAACGGCGTTCACTAAAAGGAGCTCTTCTAAACCGCATGCCTCCGCGACAAAACGGGAATCCGCGGAGGTAAGAGCGGCATCGAAATGCCCATATCTGTGTCCATTTGGACTGTTGGCGTTTTATGTCATCGCCAACGGGCGACACAGTGCAGGTAACCCGTACCGCGTTTTTCTTTTTCTTTTTTTTTCTTTACATTTGCCCCCGCTCTTTTGAGGTGTGCGTGTGCTGCGTGTGTTGCTAGAAAAGTATGCCAATTATTGAGATTCTAAAAACAAACGTCTCGCAAGATGAGGTAATCGGATAACACTATTACTGACATTACGTCAAAGTGATAACCTTTATCTCCCTAGGTTTACCCCCAAACTTCACAAAACGTCCTAGTACTTACACAAGATAATGACTTCGGAAGGCATTTTAGGTGTGTTTTGCTACTTTTTTTTTTTTACTTTACGAGCTACCTTGTGGATGTCAGTTTGGAACAATACAGAGGCGTGAACTTGAAAACACCAAGTAATCAAATGACTAATGCCGAACGTATAAATGCCGGAAAATTCAATAAAAATATGTCGTGCTAAATAAAAAAAAAAAAAGAAACTCGTTCGTTTACAGCTAACTTAAATCGATACATGGGGATTTAATTCCCCATGTGTAATTTGTTCTGGACATTCATAATCTCGCCAAGGGAGTTTCTTGTGCAATAGGAAGAATTGTTTTTTTTTTTCATTTCCGCAGTTCAATATCGTAGCTTATCATCATGTATGTCAGCACAAATGACATTCACCAACCAAAACAAAATCACACTTTCTTCGAACGCATTCCTACATATTAAAAAAGATAATAAAAACCAAAAGAGCAAATAATAATAGGCCTCGTGAAAAATTATAGCAAACAACGAAGACATTATTTATTTTGTTTTATCTACGCGCTTCGATATACTTTGCACAATTCGGAAGGGGCATCTGGTGTTCTCAGATAAGAACGGTGGACCATATCCGGTGATCATTTTTAATTTTGACTAGAAAAATGCATCTTGCTGCCACAATACCCAGGAAAACGGAACCTGTCGTTGTCGTTGTTGTTTTCTTCTCTTTTTTTTCTTGGGGGGGGGGGGGGGTGCCTCCAAGAAAAAAAAAAAGTCAGAAACACCTGGCCAATCTGAAGCGTTGTTTGCGGATTTCGCAACATTGGCATTTCAAGCAACTTTCCCCCAAAATGTGTTGTGACTACTGGCCCAGAAATATTTACCGACAAAGTAAGCATGGGAATGATTGACCCAAATTATTTATCACGAAGTATCGACGTCGTCATTTCGAAATAAAAAATCGCAGAGACGACTGCACGATGAGCCATACAGCTTAAGTTTTAGCTTTTTTTCTCCGCATTTATTCAAGCCAGGATTTTCCAACTTTGTCAGCGTGTTGTCCTCTATTTGGCTAATCTCCGTGACAAATATTGTTGTCCTTGTTAGCGGGAAAAGTTCACGAAAAACGCTCAAATAAAGGCATTTTCGTAAATGTGCATAATTTCGAAAATCAATTTAAAAAGAAAGGCCATCTTCGATTTTTTCAAACTCTTCCAAGTTAGCGCCTGTGATATGTACTAACAGGATGTGCAAAAACATGTTGCATTATTTGTGTGTCTTTAAAGTTACAAAGCAAGAAAATCTGGCCGAATGGAGGCTACCGCGGTTGCCATGAATGAGGCCTGTGCGTACGCCTAGTTGACAATTTCATTATTTTTACACAGCGTAAAACTTCTCCCGGGTGGTCAGATTGACAGCACAGAGGTGGAGGGTACTTTTGCAGTGATGATTCTTGATACGTCTTCTTTTGTCATTATTAGTACAAGAGTCACAAAAATGCGCAGAAGCTGGAGCAATCGCGAGACGCTAGCCTGTCGCACGCTTCGCAGGGCCCGTTTTCTATAGCGGGCGTGTAGCGTCTCTGCCCACGCCACGTAGGGGAAACGATCGCTGCGGCTCCGATAACAGGCGTTTAGGTAACACGATATACACCAACTCATGTTTACAAACAAACCGGAGCGCCCGGAGCGCCCCTAGCGGACGCCACCGGCGCCGCGCATGCGCGGTGGGGGTGTGGGCAAAAAGCTCGCAGTCGCCCATAAACAAACCATTGAAATGCGATGTTGTCAGCGTCGGTGTGAGTCCCCCTGCCCTTTTTCGCGTTCGAATTGTTGGTTCTACGTCTTCCTGGCAATGTCTAACTACCTTGAGCGGCGTCAGCGAAATTACCGAGGCTCGTTACATCGCAAAACTTCGCGTGAATAATGTGACATGTGGCGATTCATTCCGCGTGGACGCCGCAGATTGTACGCTAAAGCCTGATTCGCATGATGAGATTTCGCTCGGAATTTTCAGTCACGACGCCGCTCGGGCTGCGAAAGCGTGAACCGTAGCTGAGATGGTCGACGACGATACTGAAAATAGCAAGCAGAATCGGACCAACTGAATTAGGCATAACAAGTAGGTGTTGGTCACTGGTAACAATGACCAACATCTCCTTGTATCTTCTGTTTACATCGAGCCTGCTTACCAACCTTCAAATTCAAGTCTTTTGAGGCCTGCACTCACTTCTTATCGCAAGTACCGGGCCAACGTTTGGTTTAAGGACGGGCGTAAGAGAGCAGACGACAAGCAGAAACGTTTGAAAGAGCAGACGACAATTCGAACAATCAGGCGGCCGTTTGAACTTGAAGACGCACTGAACGTAGACAGGTGGTCCCACTGATCTCTATGTCTATTTGCTGGATTGCGTTTGACCAGCTCCTCCTATGGACCGGAATGCGGTCACTGGCGGCCATCTTTAGGTAGAGTTATATCATCTCTAGCCATCATAGTAATATGGCGGACAGCGCAATGGCGGCAGGCTGCCATAAAAATAGCCGTAGATCTAGTACACTGTACCGTGGGTGACATTTTGTGCTTGATTGAAGTTGTTCGACGAAGCAGATTCTTGAAACCCGGCGTGAACAGTAGCCTCATCTTTGAGGACCCGGAAAAAGTTCTACGAAAGCTCAGCACCGGCGGAAAGCAGCGCAGCTCGCATCAAAAGCAGACTCCCTACCGTCGTCTGCTTTCGATGCTTCTTTCGATGCGACTTTCGATACGTGCTGTGCTGCTTTTCTGCCGGTGCTTCGATTTCGTGAAACTTTTACCAGGTCCTCAGAAACCGGACTACTGTTCACGCCGGATTTCAAAAACATGTTTCGTCAAATAATTTTAATCAAGCACGCAATATCACCCACGCTATTTTGACCGCAGCCTGCCAACCCACCTGCCAAAACGCTATCTGCCATGGATGGATGATAGTGGCTGCAGCAGCTTACATTGGCTAGAGGTGATATAACTCTACCTAAAGATGGCCGCCAGTGACCGCAATCGCGATCCAGCAAACGCGATCCAGCAATTATCATAGAGATCAGTGGGTGGTCCGCACAACTTGAGTTTTCTGGCGTTCATGTTGGAACAAAACAAATAAATCTGATGACCACACGTATCCGTGAATTCAGCCCAAAGTGCTTCCCGCCCAAGCAATCGTTGTCCGGCGGCGTCTGCTTTTTTCTTTTAACGGCAAATATCCAGATTCTCGGACGAACCGAACTCGTGAAAACTGACCTTCAAACCTTTCTCGACACTTTTGGTACGGCCCCAGTCGCGGCGTTTTGACGAGAAGGCAGGTTTTTGTCTGGTTCCTTTCAAAACAACGTCTGGCATGGGGACTTCTGCCCACAGCCCCAGACCGGAAGTACGACCGACGCGCCACCACCGCGCCGTGACGTCACGGAGATGAGTTGGTCATAGGGCTCTAACACGATGTTGAGGATAGGGCGCCGTACAACGGGGGCACCTTCGCGCGGCAATAGAGCCTCGGCCGTGGTGGGCCGCACACCGCACACCGCAAAAAAAAAAAAAAAAAAGAGGAAGAAAGATTTCCGCTTGTTTGAGACTTTTTGTGCTCCCTTTTCATCCCATTTTTGTCTTAGACTCGTTGTAGCCGCTTCGCACTCGCCTGCCAGCAGGCCTGGGTGGAATGGAGCCTTTATTGTCCGAGTGGCTTGTTTGTAGACGCTATCGTTCGTGCTACGAGCAATTCGTGTCGCAGTGAGTTGACGTATGTATACACTGCCAGCAGTGCCAGGATTGAATTCCAGGCACGGGATGGAGGGAATCCATGGCTGTTGTTCTCATTTCAACTGAACTGCTAAAAGTCAGCCCTTGCTAATCAATGCCACATTGGGTAATTTGGTGCTGAGGACGTCCACCATATCTGACGCACATTTCATATCTGATGTAGCCGGCCCTCGAAGGTTGTAAACAGTTGCATCATGGTGCTTGACGAGGCCTCCAATCCCATCGCAGGCGTTCTTGCCTCCCAGTAGCGGAAACTAGCCACTTGGCCGACAGGTACTCGGTCTTAGCGAGCTCATGAAGTTGGTGCCTATTCTTGAAGTAGCTTGCTCCGCCGTCACTGACCTACATAAAATGTGCGTAGAAAGGAGCAACGTCCTCAAGCCACTCGTGAATATTCCCAAGGCCGTGGTATGCGCGGGCGGAATCGTGGCTGGTGTCATCACTCATCGGAGCGCAGCTACAAGTTCCTTTTTTTGGTTGTCACTATGCATGACGTCGCATGTGAATATCTTCTCTAATAATATATGGCAACCGAAGAGGTTGTGCCCTCTAATGGTTTCGCCTACCCTCCTTTTCCTTCAATCAACGCACCCATTTTTGTGACGTGACCCTCCGGGTGACCAATTAATCAAAAACACGAAAGATGCAGCTACACTGCCTAAAACGTGGACGGGAAAGAAAATACGACGTTTCGGGCGAACGTCCTTCTTCAAGTGATAGATACGAAACGCGTCGAGGAACAAAGAAAGGGTCGTATACGTCACAAGAAAAGGGGGCTATACATTTGTTACTCACCGATTTTTTGTTTCTTACACGAAGATGGCCGAAACTTCCCGTTATTGTAGCACAATAATATCTCTTTTGTGATTACGTGCCGAAAATATTGTTCTCGGCAGCCCCATCCTCTTAGACGCTGAGATAAACATCTGCTATCGGAACCACTTCTGTTGATTCCTTTGGTTGGCGTACACAGAGACGCTACATGCCGACTACTGAAAACGTACCCTGGGAAGCGTGCGACAGCCTAGCGTCTCTCGATTGCTCCGGCTCATGCGTACTTTAAATCTTGCACAAAATAAAAATAGCTTACTAAACATTATCACTTAGAAACTATCGCCCACCCCTGCGCTGCCAATCTGACCACCCCGGAGCACTCTTACAGGCTGTAAAAATTATGAACTTGTCAACTACGGGTATGTGTAAGACACAGAAACAATGCAATAATATTTTTGCACATCATGTTCGTAGATATCATTGGCGTTAATTTGCGAAAGTTAAAAATGTCGAAGGCAGAATTTTTTTTAACTGATTTGCAAAAGTATGCATATTTAGTAAAATGCCTCCATTTGAGCGTTTCTCGTAAACTTTTCCTGCTAATCCGGACAACAATACTTATACCCAAATAGAGGACAACACGCTGGCAAAGTTGGAAAATCCGGGCTTGAATACATGCGGACAAAAAAAAAAAAAAAAAGAAAGTTAAAACTTTGGCACTATGGCTCACTGTGCCGTCGTCTGTGCGATTTTTTTATTTCAAAATAACGACGTCGATACGTCGTGATAAATACTTTGGGTCAACCCTCCCCCTACGGGCCAGTAGCCACAACACATTTTGGGGGAGAGCTGCCTGAATTGCCAATTTTGCTAAATCCACAGATAACGCTTCAGATTGAGCAGGTGTTTCTTTCTTTTTTTCTTGAAGGCAACTTCCTTTTTTCCTAAAAGAAAGACCGGTTCCGTGTTTCAGGGCATTGACACAGCAAGATGCAATTTTCTGGTCAAAATTAAAAACTGTCACCGGACACGGTCGGCCGATCTTATCTGAAGACCAGAGTCGTCCTAGAGAAAACTGCCACGGCATAACATAACAGAACTACGTGTATATTTGACGGACAAATATCAGTGAGCTAGGTGCTCTCTTTACGTTGTTTTCTTTATGTAAAATACGCTTGGAACTTTATATTTTAATGCGTTCTTTTAGTGGGTAGAGGAAAATCGGACCCTTCACGTAACATATTTTTGATGTTTTACTTTTTCGAGTACAAAAGGGGGATTTTAGTAGTCGAGGAGAAGTAATCAAACTTAGGAACGACTATAGAGACACAACGAGAAATGTAGAAACGAAAACTGGTGTCAGTCCAGTGCAAAAAAAGCACCCATTTGATTTTATTCACATTGCGCGGTCGCATTTTAATATTGCAATTATGAAATTCATCTAAATTTTAGAAAATAGACGGAAGTGGAAACGTTCTCGGTTGAAAGAACGCATGTTGTTCCTGTCCTCACTCAGAATACTGTAGCGGGACTTTGTCCTTTCTCCACAACCCCAACACAGTGACGACGATAACGAGTTAATGTTTCGAAGGCCTGCACATAGAATGGTAACATCATGTCCCTTGATTGCAGATTAGCGCAGTCTTCAGGCACGGGACCGCCCAAGTTGAAGCACTGGAGGCGGTCACAAACTGGAGTCGATAAGACTGTTTGCCGATCCGACCAAGACTTGCGCTAGAATGTATAAATAGCTGAATGGTTAAAAGCAGAGTCAATAATTATGTTAAATACAGGACACCAAGTAGCAGTTGCGAGCTTTCATGAAAATTTCAAACTAGGCAATGATAGCGAGGTACTTCGTCCCTCGAACACATCCGAATCTGGAAGCAATCTGTTAATAATAGAAGCTATACGTTTATTCAGTGTGTGGTTCGCATCAACCTGAAGTACACAAAGTGACTCTCAGTTGATCGTGGCAATTGCACGATTCTGATAAAGTGAAAATGTACATCACTTGCGACAGAAATCATAACTGAATGGGGACATCATAAAAAAAGTTCTTACCTCTTGATTTTGGTTCTTTTCGGGAAGGCCAGCCGACTGACATATCGCGACTGAAAAGTCTAGGCCTTCTCAACCAGTAACGACCAAAACAGAGCGGTCGTGCGCGAACAGCCGTCACCGCCGGACGAAGAACATATCGGCGTTCAGAGTTTACGAATCCACCGGAGAAGTCACTCCCCGCGAACATTCACCTACCGCACTCCGCACCCCTCTAGCCCCTCGGGGCGACTGCCGGCCGCGGCCCGCCGCCGCCGCCACCGCCGTAAGCGACTCGGCACCAGCCTGACAAACCCGCGAATCCGCTGCGAGCATCGAATGCGACGTCATCACGTGTCAATTACGTCATCCTACCGATGAAGACGTGAAGCGCCTTCCGCGAATTTCTCGGGGCATGGAAGCACTGTGACGGCTGTCACTAGCGGCGTTTTGGTTGCGTTTCGACTACACTGAAGGAAATGCAACTGTAATAAACCAAAGTGTGGTTTACGTTCTTTCCCGAGGAGTTTTAAGGGACACGACCTCTCATTTTACTGCTAGACCCAGATACGTTACGCACTCATTCGCCTCGGAGGGAGAGCACCTTTTCACGCCTTCGACGCGCGCGCCATCTGGATTCCTGAAGAGTTCCTATCGGAGATAAAATTCGAGGAGCGCTCCCTCTTAAGCTCTAATTTATGTTGAGTGCTCACAATTAAAGAATATTAATTGTAAAAATCGAAATTTAATAAGCGCCGGAGATGGAATCGAACGCCGAACTAAGCGATTCGCCGCCTGATGTCTTTGCTCGGAGCCACGCCGAGCAGGTAAAGGAAAGGGGAAGCACAATTGTAGGTTACAACTGAAGAACGGAGTGGCAAACGCTTTTCAAAAATAATGGTAACCTTCCGCGAGGAAAGCCAAACCAATCGCGTCCGATGGTTTCCGTCGGAGGTATGTGACTGTGTCGCCTGTACTGTTTTGCTCAATCTCGGACTGATTGAATTTCTGAGCTGCACTCGTTGTGGTAGTGATCTTCGGGCTGTGCGTAAGTAGCGCGTCAACTAGTAATAACTAGTAGTAATTGGTTTTTACTAGCTAGTTGCCTCGTCACAGGCGCGATTTGTGCTGTTATAAGCGCCAGCTCAACCCCGAACTCACGACGTTTTCGTCGTGAGTGTTCTACAGCTTTGATGTTCTGCTCTATGATTCATTATACCTAGATCTAAAAGTGAATCACATCTGCACCGTCACTCGTCAGGGCATCCGGTAGCCCTGCCGCTCTACCTGTCCTTCCTTGATGGCTCCTGCTGCCAAGTAGCAGCGTGATCGTCAACCGCCGACATAGTCGCCTCCACACCAGAGAATCACTACATTTTGGTTTATCAGCTACCACTACATTTTGGTGCGTCGGCCGCAACCATGTTTTGATGAACATGGTTAAAATCGCGCACAAAGAGACGAGGACAAACGAGGAAGGAACACAGAACACAGACAGGCGCCCAACTTACTACTCTTCTACACGTTTTGATGCGTAGGCCGGTTCACACATGCAGCGGAGCGCTAAGTTAGCGCTACGTGAGCGCTCCAAGGAGCGCTCATGTGGCGCTTCCTAGCGCGTGATGTAGCGCTCGGTTGGCGCTTCAGTAGCGCTCTGTTAGCGCTCCAGAAGCGCTTTGTTAGCGCTCTGTTAGCGCTACAGAAGCGCTTTGTTAGCGCTCTGTTAGCGCTACAGAGGCGCTCTGTTAGCGCTCTGCACGCTCTTTGTGCCGTGCTTGTTGCTGCGGAACAGCGCGTGCACGGCGATTCCTTTGTTGTTGTTTTTCCTTTGGCATTGAAAGAAGAGGAAGTAAAACAGCCGCTCTCCAAGCTAAGGGTCAGGCAGGCGATCCAGAGTCATAGACTTTGAGCGATTAATTGATTGGGTACGACATCATCGCTTTCTATTCGATACGCGTAACCCTGGTTTCAAAGACATGCAGGTAAAAATAATCGCCTTCGAAAGAGCTCTATGTCTCGGTCCCTCAGCCTAGGAACAAGGTTCACTATAGGTATACCTGTCGGTATCTCGGTGGCAAAAGATGTCGCGCGCCCAGAAGGCTCTTCTGGCGTTAAGCCGTCCACACACATATGCACTAATCGCGTATGTAAGAGCATTGGTCGCATTTCTATTTCAGCATCCCACATGTCCGCCATGGTGCTGCTGATTCACACCCAAGCACAGGAACCGGAACCGCAATGCACGCGCTAGTCCGCAGCACCGCGGTACAAGAAGCGCTACTAAAGCGCTAACACGGCGCTACTGAAGCGCTAACAGGGCGCTACTGGAGCGCAAACAAGGCGCTACTGGAGCGCTAACAAGGCGCTACTGGAGCGCTAACAAGGCGCTACTGGAGCGCTAACAAGGCGCTACTGGAGCGCTAACAAAGCGCTAAAGAAGCGCTAATCGCGCGCTGTGTTAGAACTAAGTCACGCGCCAGGAAGCGCCACATGAGCGCTCCTTGGAGCGCTCACGTAGCGCTAACTTAGCGCTCCGCTGTATGTGTGAACAGGCCTTAATGTTGACACTGGCTTGTGCGCCACTTGGATCCCTTCTTTTCGGAGCACGCGCGCCAGTGTCTCGCTCGTCCCTTTTACATAGGGGACGCTGATGCGCGCGATGGGGCGGGGCTGTGTGTCACCCGACAATCCACGGTTATTGCGCGTGCAGCACTGTCGACGGGCGACGCGTTGGACAAAACTCCTTGAATAGCCGTTTTTTTGGAGGTCAGCAAGTATGGTCTGATTCTCCTTTCTTCTGTCTTTTTCTGACGAGAGAAACGTTGGGAACTGTTGTTCCTAAACTTTTGGTTTGAGTTTTCTTTTTTTAGAATTGTTCCCCAAACCAGACAGATTTCTGTCGAAGATGTTTACTTTCAAGTCATTATCTTGAATAGCAATCCTGATGACTCAGAAGCGACTTGCCAACTACAGATTTGCGCCATGGACTCGACTACCGCTATAATCATCCGGCGACCTCCAGTCTGATGACGGACTTCTACCTTTCTTCGGGATCACATTCATTCTCGATATGCTAGGAACGACCTAGGTATCGCATCACTGAAACTGACCTTCTGTTACCCGCGCCTTCAAGGAACTGCGTGGCTCTTACCGGCAACAGGCATCACAAACGAAGACGTCTGTCTCACTCAACTGAGCAAGTATTCGCAGTTTTTGTTTGCCAGTTTACCATGCTCGTGAAAGAGTGCTTAGCATGCTCAAAACTGCTGCCTGATGATGGACGCTTTCTAACTTGCATAGAATGCTCTTTTCCGTACCACATGGGGAGTCCTTGCTCAGGTTTGGCGGAATCTACGTTCCAGGTAATGGGAACTAAGAAAGAAGAAAAATGACGCTGTTGGTCATGTCGCACGAAAGACGGACGGGAGTCCTCGGTCCCTGATAAGGTCTCCACGCAGTTGAATATTGCGAACCTGTCAGCTCAGTTTTCTGAAGTGTACAAAAAGCTGGATCAACTTCTTTCACTTAAGGACAAAATAGATAGTCTCCTTGGACTACCAGCTCAGGTCAACGGCCTGCTGGCCTTAAAAACGACATTCGAGGAAATGAAGGTCACTGTGAACAAGCTGAGGACCTCTGTGGAGTTCAACTCGGGCCAATATGACCAGCTACTTGTCTAAATGACAACAAGTAAAAAAGGAAATAAAATACCTAAAAGCAGAGTTGACTCAATTGAAAAATGCTGTGTCTAAGAACGCTGCATGCATCTCCCGTCTACAGGTCGAGTTAAAAGACGCTGAACCATACAGCCGTCTGCCTAATCTAGAAATCCATGGCATGCCGGTGTCAACCAGTGGAAACCTCGAAAAATATGTTTATGACCTTGCAGAAAAACTGGCAATCACATCTTTTCAACCTTTCGACATGGTAGCTGTCCATACGCTCCCCAGAAAAAAGGATAAGATCCCCCCAATCTTGGTTCGATTTTCGTCATCAGCTGTGCGAGAGATTTGGATGAAGGCACGTGGCGGTCTGGGCGCGAACTCGCACAAGCGAGAACTCTACATCAGCTTTATTTTAACGAGAACCTCACCCAAATCAAATGAAACCTGTTCTGGAAAGCTCGCACACGGGGAAAGGCGAAAAGCTTTGAGCATGTTTTGGTCCGAAATGACAAGATCTTTGCCAAGCGGCAAGATGAAGCAACCCAAGTGCTCATCAGTCGTGAACGCGATCTTGAACTGATAAACTAAAAAGATATTGGATCCGGAGAGGACCGTTTGATTATGAACGGTGATGACTTTCGTACTTTCGTTTCCTTTTGAGAAGTACAAATATCTTTTACAAGCTTCAGAGGTAATGCTTTTCGTATTAGCAACGTTGTTATCCGAAGCATTCGGAAATACTGGGACCATTTTCTCGCATTAATCTCCTCTTTTTTCTCTTGTTTTGATGCTTTTGTACTGACCGAGATTGACATTTCTTCGGACAGTTTCACTAAGTATAAAATACCAGGCTATCAGGTGTTCTCTTATACTCGTCCAATGGGAAAAGGAGGGGTGTCGCTGTGTTTATAAAAAAAAAAAAAGAATATTTGGTCGGTGACCGAGATAAAATTTTCATTCCAACAGGCAGAAGTAGTTACGCTGCACTTAAACACTCCTTTGTTATCCCTGGTCCTTTTCTCAATCTATCGTCCCCCGTGCTGTGATGCACGGCTATTTCTGGACGAATTTGATTTAGCTTTGTCCTCTCTTTCATCTGGAGAGCTTGTATGTGTAAATGGCGATATTAATCTTGACATACTTTGTGCCGCAGTTACCATAGTCGCAGACTATCTTAAGGTTTTGTCTAAATGGGGCTTAAAAACAACAATTTAGAATGCAACACGGGAGGAATTTATATCTTGCCAATTGGTTGTATCTAACATTGATCATATAAACGTACGAGCTCAGACCGTAGTAACCCAATCTGTTATTATTGAAACTAATCTTGCTGATCTTTATTTTGTCTGTTGTTCATTAACAGAGATATCTAAGCCGGTGACTTATGCTGGCGCTGTGAGGTAGTTGCCAATAATTAATCCCAGTCTCTTCGATAAACTTGAGGAGCAACATGATTGGAATACTTTTCTTCTAACTTCATCTCCAGCTGACGGCTATGAACAGTTTTTAGCTTACTTCAGCCATCTTAAAAAGGCAGTTACACGCACTGTAAAAATTGAAACACGTAACAAAGACCAGAAATGAATGTTTTCTTGTCTTTGTTTTAAAGAAAAAGATCTCGTATG
The DNA here is from genome assembly GCF_016920785.2 of Ixodes scapularis. Classification (NCBI taxonomy): domain Eukaryota; kingdom Metazoa; phylum Arthropoda; class Arachnida; order Ixodida; family Ixodidae; genus Ixodes; species Ixodes scapularis. The sequence continues at coordinate 168,863,348 of NW_024609868.1, read as the reverse complement.
GGCACAGTCAAAACGCTCCCCCGGTAACACTATGCTACGGTTGAAATTTATGCGAAACAGAAATAAGGTTAACGCCATTACTCGTCAGGCCAAACGCATGCACTTTAGAACTAAATTTAAGGGCGCTCGTTCTGATATAAAAAAAACAACTTAGTCGCTCATCAACAATCTCCATGGTACGAAAAAGTGCACTAAAAATGATGCAGTCTAGAGGTTTTTTGCGCGACACAAGGGACAATCACAAGCGAGTAGACACGGACAAGCGCTTGTCCGTGTCTACTCGCTTGTGATTATCCCTTGTGTCGCGCAAAAAAACCTCTAGAATTCATCATGAACCAACTAGGCCAACAACAAGTTTTAATTAAAACAATGATAGCTACCTTCTTTCGCAATTCTCTACTGATGGACAGAGTATTGCCAACGAGTTTAACAATTTTTTCTCTCGAATATCAGGTATCGCAGGACAACACCCAGCTTCATGTACCTTAAACAATAGTGTCTTAGACTTGGCTTATTTTTCTCTTCTCTCTGAAGAAGAGCTTAGATCAATCGTTTTTAGCCTTAAGCCCAATAAATCTCCAGGTATCCACGGTATTTCAGTTAATGACTTCCGCAAAAACTTTGAAGGGATTAAGGCTCGTCTACTTTCGATTTTTAATCACATTATATCCAATGGTATCATTCCATTAGCAATAAAAACGGCTTTGGTGATACTATTAGGAGGCGCGCAATATAACGTGTAGTAGTCGCAGTTGTTTTCCTTGTTCATGTTGTAGTTGGCGTAGCAGGTCATCCGTCGTCTAATATGCAAAATTACTGCTGTAAACGAATCGAATTGTTTCGCATCCACGACGAAAATCGCCAGGCTAGGAAGCTTTCCTGAATCTTGGATATCAGCGAGGCAGAAAGCGTTTTATGCCATCAAAAGAAGAAAACAAGGAATGTCTTATCAGAAGAGTGCGCCGATCCTTCGCGCTTTTTTCTTGATGCCAATATTGAAATTTACAAAGTGTAGGGTGAGTTTCAAGAAAAAGGCAGTTGTTTGGTTTTTCATTTTGTGTATCTACACACAAGCTCGTACTTTATAATTACATCGTGTTATAATCAAGCGTAAAAACATAACCATGAGAACATATAAAACCTAGAAAAACCATGCAACATGTCCAGAAAAGAAAAAATAAACTTTACTTCCACTGTTCAGAATATATAATACAGACAAGGACGATGTCAAGACATTGTATATTGTATAAAAGTGAAGCTGGCGCAGCAGATGACTCGCGTACATGAGGACTTTTATTACTGTAGGATGATGGTGGCGGTGCAACTGAGAGAAATGCCTAGGCTGCAGGCCTTAAGGGCAGTGTCCGTCGTGCAACAACGGCTCTTGGACTAAGAAAAGGAAGACCTAATGCAGCAGTAAATTTAGCTCGCTTTTGTGACAGTCTTGTTTTGCCATTCGACAGAACCTTGACCAGAAAAATAGAATGCAAAATCATTCCGAACTTAAGCCGCTGGCTGGTCATGTTTGGCTGAGCTGGGCAAGCAAGGGAGGTCTTTAAGCGCTGTGCGCAATTCCGTGTTTCCCGCTCCACTTGGTCCTTCAGCAACTGCTTGTCATTTTACGTGTCAAGTAGTGCAGGATGGCAGTATATGCTTCGGCTGTGGACCTCAGAAAGCAGAGAAATGTGAAGGGCAACGCAGGCGCCTATGTAGGCAACAGTGTTATTTTAAGACGCGTTGAAAGTTCTTCTAAAACTTCTTCACCATTCTGAAAGGATTTCAAAAGCGTTTTCTGAGACCCTCCGTGTCCGGGGCAGTTTTTTGTTAAATACACGGTTCTTGGACGCTTCACCCCTGCCTTTGTCGTGTTGGCCTTTTTGTTATGTGTACTCTGCAGTGTGTTTTCATTAAATACTTTCTCAGAGGAAAGGGCTCATCTCCGACGATGGCGATGAACGAAAGCCCAAAGGGCCCTTTTTCATACTCAGTCGGGTCCGTTCCTAGCTTAAATGCCGCCATCTCTTTCCCTGCACCATGGATGCCTTCAAAGAAGTATTTCAGCACCATGGTCTTCCACAACAGTTGGTAACGGACAATGGACCTCAGTTCATTAGTTCTGAATTCGAGTCGTTTCTGGTTCAAAGCGGCATTGACCACCATCTCATGCCATCGTATCATCCGAAATCAAATGGTCAAGCCGAGAACTTCGTGAAGACGTTCAAGACCGCTTTTCGTCGCGCGAAGGGAAAGGACAGCCGGAAGAGCCTGCAAGACTTCTTGATGCGATAACGCATTACCCCTCATATATCCACTCGGAAGGCCCCATGCGAAGTTTTGAACCAGAGACACTATAGGACGGTCCATAATTTGGTAAAACCCTCGGCCAAACCGTCCAGGTCTCCAGAGATCTGCCACTTGAACTCGCGCTCGTTCGCAATCCACCAAAAAGTCTGGATCAAGCACCCTCTGAGAAAACAGCGCTGGATTAAGGGTGTGATTCAAGGAATGGTAGGCAGCGTTATTTTCGAGGTCCTGGATGAGAACTTCAAAGTTCGCCGTGTGCACGCTGACCACCTCAAGAACAGAGTCACATCCGACGCTTCCGAAGGCCTCCTGTCTCCGGTCAGCAGAAGTCCACCGGTGGAACGCACTGCGTCTCCAACTGAATTTCCAACTCTAGCAAGCCCAGGAGGTTCACATCGTAATTTGGAGCATATTCCAAGGTGCCCTCAACGAAGACGCATGGCACCGGAGTGCTTTCAGTCTTCGTAATCGGGGAGATGCAACAGACAGCCTGCTATCATCATCGAAGGGACTATCAAGCCAGGTGCGCGGGCTCGCGTGGCTGGCAGCTCGGGCGTTCGGCACCGTATGTCCTGGCGGCCGGACATGCTTAGTTTCGGCTCCTCGAAATAAATGTATTTGCCACCTGACGCAGGTTACAACATCTGCCAGGACGGCCAATGTCCACCATAGAAAAATGGTACCGGGCGTCAACGACAGCCATTATGACCTAAAAGATTTGATACAATTACGTATTAGTGAGTGTGTAGGTCAACCAAGTAATTAATATCAGACTTTTATAATGTAGCTGTGTAGATGGGCAACAAGCAAAACAATGTGAATCTGCTGCAAATATTTACATTTATTACACTTCCAAACTTATTCAGACAGAAGCATGATGAGTTGGTCATGTATTTATATAAAAGACGTGCAGCATTAAAACCAAGAGGCTGCTGCGTGACTTCCCTGTCTCTATTCTCATTCTTCGATGCACGTCTTACAATTTTAACATTTTTCTGACTGCAATATTTAGAAAATATTCAAGTAATCGCGTGAAAACAGTATGGGCCAATTTACTTTGGTGAATGTGTGCTTGTAGTTGAGATGTGTAGATTAGTTCAGCCGCGGGCACTCGATGGTAATGTGCTTTCGTCCATGGCGCCAACTCAGTTTGGAAAATTCCACAACCTATAGCATTCGTCAGCAACAAAAGCCCACTCTGACGGCGAGCCCGCTGGCCTCGCGTATTTCGGGACCAGAGACTTCCATAAAGCCTGGCACGTGCTTCAAATTATCAAGCTCGTCATTGAGTGCCTGGTCAGAAATCGAAATTATATTTTTTGGGGGGGTGTCTCCACTTTCAAGGAACCAATAGGCACACGATTCATAATTCTTATTGTATTGAAAACTAGATATCTGGTAAAGAAAGATACTGCATTCCAAAAAAACGCACGTCAAATGCTTAGATTAATATATGGCAATTACATGACGTTACTGAAGGCATTATTTACGCGCTTCGCTAACAGCGCAAGCTCAGAATGAATAATTTTTATCGTCTGCGAAGAATGACAGTCTAGATCACTGGATTTTATAACCACCAGCTGGATCGCGCTTACCGCCCTGGAAATGCGACCACCGGTCAGTCATGTTTATGGGCATATCAACATGGCATACGAGGCATTGCGGCGATTGTTATAAAAGTTAGTATTAGTGACGCGCAGTCATACACAGAGTTCTTACAATGAACGCTAGAGACTCAGCAGGCGGCAGTGTCAACGAGACTTCCGGATGAAAATTGAAGCAGACAACAAACAGTGTACTTTTCCACTTTCAGCGCATTCCTCTAAGAAAACGTATATGATATTTTCTCTTCGCCAGGGAATAACAGAAATCAGCGTAGTTTCTTTTCGCGTGGCGGGTACTATGTACAATGTAGCTTTATTCACATTGTAAAAGTAATTTATTTAGTGAATGTTTGTTTTTTTAATTACTGAGAGATGTTTAGTTTAGCAGAAATTTTGGCCCAGGTCTTTGTTGTACAGCGTAATATATTAATACAAGCTATGAATTCAAGCAAAACATATGAACGACTTTACAGCTCTCTCTTGGCGAATTCGCGTGGTTCTTTCTGCGCGCTCTGGAGCGCTCTTTCCATAGTGCGCGAAATCGGGTGGTTGAAAGAGAGTGCTGCGGCCTGATCGGGTGGTTCATTCCGAGGGCGCCTCTCCCTCTCAGAGCGCTCTCTGGCACTCCGGCTGTAGCCGTCGGAGTGCGGAGCGGCGCAAGCGTCACGTGGTAGCTGAACGGTGATCACGTGGTTCTGTTGACGATGGCCGGCAGTGGTCTGTGGTGGTGTGCGGGGTACGGCATGACGGTGATTGATGTGTGGTTCTAGAAAGTGCTTGTGCGTTCGACGGTGCGAGGATTACAACGCACGGGACGACATTCGTTTGAGACCGTAACAGGAAAAGCCGACGTGTGAAGTGTTTCCAGTGCTTTCACAAGATCGTTCATCTCACGGCGGTGAATCCGCTGAGCCTAACCGACGACGAAACAGCTCGGAGAGCTCGCCGCTGTTTTACCGGAGTTTGTAGTCGCTTCAAGAAATTTTTGAGGTTTGGTAAAAGTGCGTTCAAAGGTTTGTTGTAAAATAAAGGGAGAGCCGAATAGAATGCACTGTGATTTGTGTCACATTTCGATGTTTGCACGATATTTCGCCGTGAGAAAAATGCGGTTTATTAACCATTTTGATATTGGCCCGCTCAGTCGTACGCATGACCGCTATCGCAGCGCGTTCGCTGTCGAAAACGCGATGAGTGTACAACTGTTTCCAAGCGTTGGCTTTCGCTCCGTTCTGCAAAAATCAATTCACATACTGTTGTTTTCGTGTTTTTTTTACATGCCGATGAGTAAAACAATTTACGTCACAAAACCGTTATTTCATCACGTTGCGAGCGTAAATTTTGCTCAATCATCCACCGTACGCCCTAAAATCTTTTTTTTTTTTCTAATGCATTAAAATTAAGAAGTTTTACTTCCATGACTGGTCTGAGAATCTCGGAGCGCTCTGAAGCCAGTAGTTGTGATCGGCTGAAAAGGATCCCGAGTAGCTCTGGCGGCGAGGAGGGGGCGCTCTGCTGAATCGAGGTCAGAGGAGAGAGCCGACCACCCGAATTCACCATCTAACGACGAATTGGAGCACAGCTCTCAAGGAAGAGGAGGGGAGGGTAAGGAGGGAAGGGTAGGCTGCTTCTCCTTCGCCGCTAAATTTAGCGAGAATATTGGAAATGTTAGATGCGTGTGACGTCAGGTGACGTTACATGTGACGTCATACATCACGTGACGTAACACGTGACGTCACACGTCACGTGTATCCCAAAAGGACGTCACACGTGGCGTCGAGACGGTAACGTTCTGACGTTACTCTCGTGACCCTCACGAGAGTAACCCTAAGGGGCAACCCCCATAAGGGCTACCCTCGTGAGGGTTTTCCTCGTAAGGGTAACTCCCAGGAGGGTAACCTCTGTGAGGCTTACCTCCATGAGACTAACGCCCATGAGGGTTACCCTCGTGAGAGCTACCCTCATGAGGGTTGCCTTCGCAAATGTAACCCTTGTGAGGGTAACCCCCCGTGAGGGTGATCCTCGTGAGGGTTACCCGATCGTAACGGTCACCTCCGTGAGGGTTACAGGGGGTTGCCCTCATTGGGGTTACCCTCACGAGGGTAAGCCTCGTGACGTCACGTGGGACGTTACACGTCGCATAATGCAACGCACGGTTACGCCGACGCTGGCACGGCTCAACTCACAAACGGGCGCCTAAAAGCAGCGCTCTAAAAGAACAATTAAAAATGCGTAGGGTTTATTTAAACTGTAGTAGCATTTAGATGACGGAAACGCAGTTCGTTATTAATGCACAGTTTGTTACTACTCCATTACGTGTTCTTTGTTCCATAACTCCATGCTTCGTTCTTGTTGTCTGTTTTTATTGTTTGATTTCATATATATTAGCATCCTTTTGGTGTTTTGACATGATGACTTACTCTGTGTACTTCGTAGAATTCACTATATACGTACAGACGTGCTCTATAATAGTATTCTGCAACTCGTATTATACATGAGTATTGGGCTTTTTTAGCGCAATTTTCAACTCTATGAATTCTACTGAAAAACGCTCTAACATATTTCTTTGAACATACGATTATAAAACGTTCAAAACACTTTATTTTGTCACAACACGAAGCAAAATTTGCTTTTACAATCCAGCGCGAGTAGAAAACGCGGTGGCGTTTTCCCCTTAGGAATGCATTACCAGAAGTCAGATTTAGACTGTTTGCTGTCTTCTTTAAAATGCAACAGCACACTAGCGCCACCTGAGCCTCTACCGTTTATTGTAATGACTTTATACGCGTAGCACTGGAGGAGAGCAGTAAAAGCAGCCTCCACAGCGTTTGCGATGACCATGTTGGTATAGCCCAAATATAGCCGACCGGTGGCCAGAATCGCGTGCATGCGGGCTCCAGCAAATTGCCATAGAGACCAGTGGTATCGATGGTGTGGGTGTACGTTCCTAAAAAAAAACAATTGAGGTTCACCATTACCGCGCGCTCAGCAGCAACAACGTAAAGTCCTTTGATGAATTAAAAAAAAACAAAAAAAAACATGGAGGATATTTAGAACAACTGATGGCATCTCGGTCATTTCCATTCCCATCGTTTTACATGTTTTTGTAAAGTGCACGCGCCCCGGTAACTCCAGGCTCGAGTGCTGAGTTTTGTACAGTGCTTTGACATCCTTTTTTTGCCCAATGTTTGTCTGTATTGCCGAGCGCGCAGCCGGCCAAGTAGGCAGCGCGCCCCTCACCGAACGGTTATCGTGTTTGGCTCCCACGCAAAGAGCCGAGCTTCGATGCCTTGTAGCCAAGGCACCTTTTTGTTTTGTTTTTTAACTGTCGCGTCCTGGTACATTCTAGAAATATGTTGCTTGTTCGAGGTCAGAATATCGTACGCGCCGAATCTTCTATGCCGATTGCTCCAGAAGCCCGCTCGTGTAGAAAAGGGGCTCCGCGTGGCGGAGCCGGGGTCAGTCTCGCCCCAGCGTTCGATCCTCCTGTTTTGCTGCCATCGACGCCTGCGACGCTAGCTTTTTCTGTTTTGTTTGGGCACAAGTTCGCTCCATTAACGTTTAGTTTGCTTCAGTTTTTGTCGCCTCACGAATTGAAATATGTCTCGAATGACAATTGGTGAGGCGACGAAAACTGAAGCGAACTAAACGTTGTATAGGGCGAACTTTTGCCCAAAAGGAAACAGAGAAAGAACAGTGTCGCAGGCGTCGATGGCGGCGAAATAGCACGATCGAGCACTGGGGCGACACAGACACCGACTCGCCACGCGGAACCCCTTTTGTAAACACACGAGCTTCTGAAACAATCGGCGTAGACAATTCGGCGTGTAGAACATTCTGACCTCGAACAAGCAACATCGCTCTACAATTTACCAAAACGCGACAATTAGAAAAACAACGAAAAGGTGCCTCCGCACAAGGAATCGAACCTCTGCTCTTTGCGTGGGAGCAAAACATGATAATTGTTCGACCCCGGGCGCGCTGCCAACTCTTGCAATCTTGCAAGCACAGTCCTTATAAGTTTCAACATGCAAATTTCTCGGTTGGTTTCAGCGGGCTACCCCCCGTCTTTATTAACTTCCGTTGCCGAAGTCCTACTTAGGGAGGTTAAGCAGGAAGGAGCTATTACACGCAGAACTAGAGACCGCACCACAAGCCCTGTCATAGTTCCCTACTTCCACAACCTATCCCACAAGCTCAAAAAAATGGCCAATAGACAGATCTCACCAAGCTTTCGGGGCATGCGTGACGCCGCCATAAGTTTAGTTCGCAGGAGGCAGGCAGCAGTGCACAAGACGGCTCGTGCCGCCTCTTGCTCCACACGCGCAGAGCTCCAGCGAGGTTGTCGCACGTGCAGAAAACTAAAGCTCCCTCGATGCATTGCGGCAGCGGTGGCTTAGTCAAACTGGCTGGTGAGATCGGTCTATAGAGTCAACGTAGACGTTGTTTTCTCCGCGCCGAATAGACTTTCTAGCTTGTGCAAGAAGGTGAATGGGACATCTAGTAGACCAGTTGTAAGTATCAAAAATTACCAGACCAAGTTCGTGTCCTGCAATGAGGAAGTAATCTATTCCTTCCCCCCCACATGTGGCAAGTGTTACATCGGACAGACGGGTCGCTCTCTAAATGACCTACTTCGTGAGCATAACAACAATGCCATAAATGCCAACTCGGGTCATTTAAGCACCCACTGCAGAGAGTGTGGATGTTCTCCCCTCCTGAACAAATGCACCCTACTGGGACGGAGCAGGAACAAACTGACGCGAGAAATAGTAGAAACCGCTAACATTGTAAGGCTAGATAGAATATCTGTTAGTACTCATTCGCTAGTATTAACGGAAAAAGAGTTGAACTATATAGCACAAGCACAGTAGCAATGTCCGCTGTACAGGAAATTCATTATTTTTCTTCCTTCTATAATTTTTCTTCCTTCTATATTTTGTTTTTAATACTTTTTTTGTTCTTTACTTTTCTCTTTTTCATATGATCCTCAGTTTTTCGTTTCACTGCCTTTTGCATCTGAGTGAAGGAATATGAAGATGATGCATAATACACTTGAGTTGTCAGTCAGCGCTGCGTGAGTGTTCTTCCTGTGTATGCGTGAAATTACTTTTAAGTGTGTCTGATCGTGTGCGCTGTGAAGCAGTATCATGAATAACCAACTCGCCCAAGCTGAAGTTCTGACCTACTCTTCCAGCTGCGGACGCTGCCTACTTGGCCAATGACGCGGCCGCAGCTGGCTAAGTAGGCAGCACGCCCGGGGCCGAGCAGTTGTCGTGCTTGGCTCCCACGCAAAGGCGAGGTTCGATGCCTGGCTGCGGATACACTTTTTTTTCGTTCCTGTAAAAATTTGCGTTCTGGCAAATTCGAGAACCCGGTTGCTTATTCGATGTTAGAATGTTCTACACGCCGTACCGTCTATGCCGATCCTTCCAGCAGCCCCGTGTGCATAAGGGGCTCCGCGTGGCGAGCCGGAGTCAGTCTCGCCCCGGTGCTCACCCCTGTTGTTTTGCCAGCATCGCCGCCTGCGACGCAACCTATTTCGTTTTGGGCACATCAAACGTTTAGTTTCTCCAGTCATTTGTCATTCATGATATTTTGATGGAGATGCGGGCTACAACCCATGCAGCGTACCATTCTGAGGGCCCACAGTGCTAGCCCGCTCTTAAGCGAAAGAAGACTTTCCGAGGACGAAGCTGACGCACGAGCAAGCCGCCGTACGAAATGCCAGCGACCCAAATTTGGCCTTCTGCCTGATAACTGGAAGGAGATCCCGACGATGACCACCCCACCCGTCATCGTCCTCCCGGTCGTTCCGCGCACAACTTCTCCCTTCCTCGGCGAGATCTACGATGACGTCGAAGACTGGATCAACCAGTATGATCGCGTGGCCCGCCACAACGGGTGGAGTGACGAGCAGCGCCTGCGGAACATCTATTTCTCACTTGAAGGAACTGCAAGGCACTGGTTTGAAAACCAAGAATCTTGCCTCACTTCGTGGGACCTTTGCAAGATTGAGCTAACCCAGAAGTTCGGCAGACCACACCATAGAGAGAGGGCCGAACATCTGCTGCAATTTGTGACCCAGGTCCCCAATGAGAGCGTCACGTGCTTCGTGGAAGACGTCCTGCGCCTGGGCTCCCGCGCCGACCCTCCGGACACCGAGGAAAAAAAGCTGCGTATTCTGATGCGTGGAGTGAAATCCGACATCTTCGTTGGACTCGTACGCAATCCAACGACGACCGTTTAAGGATCTGTCACCGGGGCGACGAATATGGAGCGCGCCATCCTTGCAAGGGCAACCCAGTACCAGCGGCACACCGGCGTAGTTGCCACCTCGCCACCGGGGTAGGTCTACGGCTCCAGCCTGACTTGAAAGGGGTAAATGATTCGCGACGTCATACGTGTAGAGCAAACAAAGCTGCTGCCCACTGCTGAACGCCCGGCCTCGCTCTCCATAGCCGAGGTGGTTCGGGAAGAAGTACAGCGAGCCTTCAAATCAAAGGCTCCAGACGGCGTGCCCGCCACTGAGGAGCCAACGTTGTCGTACGCCGCAGTGGCCCCAGGCCACCGTCACCGCGTCTCTCTTATGCCGCTCCGCCTCAACACCAGTCTTCAGCGCAGCAGTATGCCCGACGCCACGACGACCAAGTCCCATGCACCAACCAGGATCCCCGTGCACCTCGGAAGACCGACGTGTGGCGATCGGCCGATCGACGCCCCATCTGCCACAAATGTGGAGATGACGGTAACCTCTATCGGCGGTGCAGCTTCCGCCAGATGGACCTGCGAGGGTTCGCGCCGAATGACCCTCGCAGGTCCATCTGACCGAACGCCACGAAAGTAACGGATTACATTTTGGGGTAACGGTCAGTTACTTTCATGGGAGGGTAATTGTAATTGTAATAAATTACAATTTAGCCTTGAGTAATTGTAAATGTAATTCCTTACTATTTTTCAGTAACGTGCAGAAGTCTGCATAACGGTATGCCGGGAACATGTCTGCAGTGAGTTCAGAACCAATGCGACAGAACCAATGCGACAAGAATGAAACAGGGCCCAGACGGTGTATGCGGTCTGTCTGTTTTGCTCGAGGCGGTCCTCTTATTGGGGTTGATTTCTGCCGTTCCGTTATCTTGTCTCAATGACCTGTCTTCGTGGAAACGTGCAGAGTTGAGAAGAAGAACCGAACCGCTTATTTAGCGGTTGGGGTTGATCAAGCAGCGAGAAAAGTGCAGCTTCATGGCATTCATCATCTTTCTCTGTGTGTTTGCTATCGCGGGCTAGACCAATCAATCGGAGATAATGCCTCGTGTCCTTGCGGTTTTAGTATGTGTGTTCTTGTATGTTTTGTAGTCTTAACTACTCTGGGACGTGTGGTGAAACGGAGCATGATGAGTGTTCATATGCGCAATATTCATGCTGAGATCAAACATAAATATTCATTACTGCTTCGTTTTATTTATTTTTTTCTTCACAACGAGATTGCCTACGCCCTTGGCAGGGCCACTCGGGCAACAGAGCGGTTGAGTGCCTCCCTGAAAGGACCGTACAGCACCCCCAAGAAGAGGTTCTGGACGCTCTGGCTGATGGCCTTCTCGAACTTCTTCTGCCTCTTGCTGTTCAAGTGCAGGCTCTTGTTCATGTTGATGCGGAAGTTGACACCGGTCACAGTCAGGGTCTTCAGCACTGCTGGGCGGCCTGAAAAATACAGAGCGAAAGAACAACTTTGTAATGACATGGTTTGGTAGAAATTTATGTTTTGTTTTGTAAAAAAAGTCCGAAAAAAGCAATCTATCTCTGGGGCTCAGCTATTGTAAGTGCTGGTCAATCCTAATAACCTTGGCAAATGACACCGAACATACCCCAAGACGTGTTGAGCACGGGATTTGGTTAATAAGTACATCAAATACCCTAGTCGTACAGTTATGAATTGCAATTATATATCGATACATTATTTAAACACAATAATGTAAAATGAAGTTCGTGTCAACATCGAATCGGAGTAATATCCGAATCAATAAATAACATTTCATAGCTCGGTTCCTTACGGGCCTGACAAATGCCATGATTATCAATAGTTATTTGATGATGAATTGGGATTGAACAGTTTTAGAACTGAATATTCTTATTTAGACGTTTGGCCTATGCGGTATTTACCCTAGCGGGTGTCCGTTCTTGTGTCCGCTATTTAATCAAATATCAAAGATATTCCAGTTACTAATATTAGAAGAGGGGGAAGGAACGCCAACCAAAAATAAAAAAGGAGCCCAACGTTTCGAAACCTGCTTGGTTTCTTCTTCAGGGACGACTGTGTGCGCGAGGAGCAAGTGGTCTTCTTTTACGGCAGTGGGACGGGATGTTTTCGCGATCGTAATGTGGCTGAGCCCGCTGACGTAGGCGGATGGTAAAGCATTAAGCGACCGATTGATGTTTTGCGGTGTGGTTTGGATGTGCCATGATTCGACGAAGAGCCTCTGCCGGGAATTGGTCTTAATGTCGAGGATGCATGTGTTGTCGAAGTCAATGCGGTGGTCATACGAGTCACTGTGTTCCGCAACCGCGTCGCGCTCATGATCAAACTTTCACACGTCGTTTTTGTGCTAGCAAATTCTACCTTTAAAGTGCTTGGTTTCGCCGATGTATGTGGCAGGGCAATCCGCACAAGGAATCTGGTGAATAACGCCTTTCGCTCTTTCCTTGGGGGGCGATCTTTTGGCCGGGGCGTTATTTACCAGATTCCTTGCGCAAATTGCCCTGCCACATACATCGGCGAAACCAAGCACTTTAAAGGTAGAATTTGCTAGCACAAAAACGACGTGTGAAAGTTTGATCATGAGCGCGACGCGGTTGCGGAACACAGTGACTCGTATAACCACCGCATTGACTTCGACAACACACGCATCCTCGACATTGAGAACAATTCCCGGCAGAGGCTCTTCGTCGAATCATGGCACATCCAAACCACACCGCAAAACATCAATCGGTCGCTTAATGCTTTACCATCCGCCTACGTCAGCGGGCTCAGCCACATTACGATTGCGAAAACATCACGTCCAACGCCGTAAAAGAAGACCACTTGCTCCTCGCGCACACAGTCGCCCCTGAAGAAGAAACCAAGCAGGTTTCGAAACGTTGGGCTCCTTTTTATTTTTGGTTGGCGTTCCTTCCCCCTCTTCTAATTGTTCTTACCCAACCAGGCAGATTTCTGCCAAATGTTTACTTTCAAGTTACTAATATTGAATCTAAATCTCTCCTATGTAAGTTTCTGTAAGTTAGGGTTCTTCCGAGCGCCTTCCGGGGTGACTTCGTGACTTATCATTTTATAATGGAACAGCGCGATTTTTCGCAAGGACAGAGGAAGGAACTGGACAGGACGTGCGCTGACTAACAACTGAAAGGTTTATTCTCAGGAAACCACGAAGAAAAACATACAACACGACTCTCTAATCACGATAGAAATGCGCATGCGCCTCACAAATTTGGGTGCTATCTGTTACACAATGTTATTTTTACACAAGTTTAGATCGGGGCATTCCAAGCTCGTCAAAAGAGGCATTGCAAAATCATGTATTCTGTCCGCGGTAACAAATTCTTGCTACCACAGAGTGGTAGAAAGCCTTGCCGCCCAGGTAGGCAGACTAGAAGACGCCGGTTTTCTGGAATCGGTAATCGCCTCGGCGGCGGAAGCAATAGTAAAAGGCATTAAGGGTGAGGCGCGGGGAAAAGTAGCAAAAAAAAGTAAAAAAGCAGGTCACAGTCATCCCGTATGTGCACCACATGTCACACTGCTTTCAAAGAGCAGCCTCAGAGATCGGGGTAAATGTTGTGTTCTCGGCACGTAACAAGCTAAGCAGTATTTGCTCTGCAGTGGAAAAGCGCGTTAACAAGGTAGAAATAGGGTAGAGCCCGTGCGGCATAAAACACCGCACTGAGTTCGTGCCATGCACCTTGGGTGTAGTATACAAGATACCCTTCACCTACGGGAAGGTATACATCGGACAAACGGGGCGGTGCCCCAACATTCGCTTGCGGGAACACCGTAGTTCTTTAACAGGTACGGCAAGCTCCCACTTGGCGTTACACTGCAGGGACTGCGCCTGCACACCGTTACTTGACAAAGCCGTTGTTCTGTATAAACACAGGGACCAAAAATGAAAGCCGCTTACAACTCCCTGTAACGCCGAATTAGAGCGCAGCTCTTGAGGAGGAGGAGGGAAGGGCACTGGGGGGGGGGGTTACACTAACCAGGGGGGGGGGTGTCACGTGACCTTGGGGGTCACGTGACCCCCAATGCCGATGATGTCATCACTGACGTCACAGATCACGTCATCAACGACGATGCGGGTACCGATGACGTCATTAGTGACGTCCTTGATGACTTCACCAGTGATGATGACGATGACGATGCGGATGTCGGTGACGTCATCAGTGACGTCGCTGATGACGTCATCAGTGATGATGACGATGCGGATGCCGGTGACGACATCAGTGACGTCACTGATGACGTCATCAGTGACGATGACGATGCGGATGTCGGTAACGTCATCAGTGATGATGACGATGACGATGCGGATGCCGGTGACGTCATCAGTGATGATGACGATGACGATGTGGATGCCGGTGACGTCATCAGTGATGATGACGATGACAATGTGGATGCCGGTGACGTCATCAGTGATGATGACGATGACGATGCGGGTGCCGGTGACGTCATCAGTGATGATGACGATAACGATGTGGATGCCGGTGACGTCATCAGTGACGATGACGATGTGGATGCCGGTGACGTCATCAGTGATGATGACGATGACGATGCGGATGCCGGTGACGTCATCAGGGATGATGACGATGACGATGTGGATGCCGGTGACGTCATCAGTGATGATGACGATGACGATGTGGATGCCGGTGACGTCATCAGTGACGATGACGTCATCGGGGGGTCACGCGACATCGGCGGGGGTCACGTGACCTCGGGGGGTCACGTGACCTCGGGGGGTCACGTGACCTCGAGGAGGGGGTCACGTGACCTCAGGGGAGTCACGTGACTTTGGGGGTCGCGTGACCCCCCACGAGGTCACGTAACCCCGGTGGGGGGCTCGCGCGGTGCATTATGGGACATTTCCCATGATGCACCGCGCGGTTACGCCGACGGCGACGGCGACGCCGACGCCGCTCAAGCCGGAAACGGGCCCCTAAGAGCTGCGCTCTAAAAGCTCGAGAGATTGTTGAAGCTCATAGAATAAAGAAGGAGGGGCCAGCCTGCGTGAGTCAGGCTTCCTTGAATTTGCTGGACAGTGAGGTCGAATTTTTAGATCGGGGATGACGCATATAACATTGCGTAACAGATAGCACCCAAATTTGTGAGGCGCATGCGCATTTCCATCGTGATTAGAGAGTCGAGTTGTCGTATGTTTTTCTTCGTGGTTTCCTGAGAATAAACCTCTCAGGTGCTAATCAGCGCTCGTCCTGTCCAGTTCCTTCCTCTGTCCTTGCAAAAATTCGCGCTGTTCCATTATGAATCCACACCAACTCTCCCAGTTATGCTGTTTATTATCATTTTAAGCTGCGCCCCACTTGGGATCTGGTAAAAGAAAAGCCAGTGCTCCCGACTCAAAATTAATGACGGCCAAGATCACCTAACTTGATTTCTATGCATATTTTTGCTATAGCAAAGTCAACTGACATATCTATTGTTCTGTAAAAGAAGTCCAGGTTAGAAGAAGTCGTACCGCAGTTTCAAATAGCACACCTTCGGCGACACAGGTCGACTCAGTACATAGCAAGCAAGCAACAAACTGCTCTTAGTAACCCCGCTCTCATCGTTTTCACTAAGATAAAAGGGTGCCAGATATGGCTTGTAGGATATGATGAATTACGTATAAAAATATTTTAAACTTCACGCCGGTGAATCCTTCCCAAAGGTATCTCTGCTACATCTCTGGAATCAAACTTTGCATCAACCTAAAAGACATGCTGCACTATGTAATGTAGTCTTATCGTAATTACCACTGTTGGCTCACATTGCGACCAGGGGCATTGCAAATGTTCGGGAAATAGAGGTAACGGGGAGTCTCCCTCCCTCCTCCTCGAATTGTGCGCTAATTTCACTGTCAACGTAAGAAATGCTGGGAGCGGCATCCTATAATCGCACTTCTTGTCTCGAGATTAGTTCTTCGATGTTTTTATTATTTGATATGCTAAGACCACAATACCAGTACCTACAGAACTAGTAATATTGTCGTCACGCCTTGCGTGTCTTCAGCTGACGTACATAGCAGGAACGCCTGAAGAGGCTGGAGGAGCACTCACAGGCCGCCACTGTTTTGATGCCTTAATTCCTCTGGTTTTAACGTCAACTATGCTGTCTCGTGTTGTACGAGAATTATGTGTTTTCATCGTGGTCACGACCCCCCCAACTTCGCACGAAAGACAGCGCGCACTTACCGCTCCAGCTAGTGGCTTCCACGAAAGCGTTGGTCTTCTCAACGATCAGGTCCATACTGAAGTCCTTCTTGCTGCCGCTCATGTCGTATCCTTTTGCGGATCCGTCGAAAGTGATACGAAGGCCGTCCAGAGACATGTAGCAGCCCGTGGTGACGTTGGCCCCCTGCCAGCCAGGGACGCCGCAGTCCCCGCGGCGCCTGAGAGTGCTCGAGAGGCCGTACAGGGTTCCGGACCTGAATTCCGCCTTGAGGTCGCGGTTCGTGAAACCCGTGGAGTCGACCTTCACATTGAATGCCGGGACGCCGACGGGGTCCAAGTTGAGGGAACGGACGTTGTTGGGAAGGTGATCTCGGAGGACCGCGTCCATGTACATGTTGGCATCCAGTATGGAACCGGCGAAAGCACCTGAAACGAAGTAAAGGCCATTTTAAGGGACGGAAAAGAGTCCCACGATTTAAAGGGGCAATCAGCTACCAATAAGACATTTTCAAGTACCCGAATAAGAAATGTAGGTGTAACGAGATTAATTTCCCTGAAAAATGCATTTTCTCGTAATATTTCCGTCGGGAGGCCCAGTGACTTTGAAGCATTTTCCCCTTTCGTGGGGGGGGGGGGGGGGGGGGGAGGGCGACGTTCTTGTAATGGTTTTAAATTGTGAATCTTTCCTGATTCGGGACATGTCTTGTAAAGTAAATATTGCGATAATATTTTTTTCAGGTGAAGTATTTTATATTACCTAGGCACATAAAAATGTTTTTTGGCGGAAGGTCACATTGTCTAGGAGCTATTTCAAACAATGATTTTATTTCGGGCTCTGCGTCTCACAATTTAAGCACATTTCGGAATCGCTCTAAACTAAATATGTGTTTCGCGATATCAACAAATATCTATTTCTTTATTCTTTTTTTAGGCCGGGGGGGGGGGGGGTATTTGGGACATACGTGTTCTCTTTGGGCTCGTAAAAAATGCCCTTAGAGAGTTCAGTTCTGCGTCCCATTGATATCAAAAGCATAACACGTATTGACAACATACAACTTGGACGACGAAACGCATAAACAAAAAAGTTAAGAAGAAACACAGCGCGTTCTCCAGTTCCGGGGTGAACACCAAAACTGGTGTTGACACCGGTGTGCCAGAGGGTTCTGTTCTTGGTTCTCTCATTTTCCTTATCCACATAAACAATCTACCTTGTTGCGTTTCTTCTAATATCGTTTTGTTTGCCGATGACGGCGTGTTTTTTCGTGAAGTAACTTGTGATGACGATATAACTAACCTTCAGTCGGACCTTAATGCCGTCTCTGAATGGTGCAAAGCACGGTATATGGACCTAAAGGTTAATAAATTCAAATATGTGCGCTTGTTTAGAAAAGCAAATAGATTTCCCACCTACTTTCTAAATCACCGTCCCTTTGATGCCGTCCCTTCTTACAACTACCTTGGCACTCACATTACAGCCTATCTTACCTGGACCGCTCACATCTCGTGTGTTATTAACAACGCTAACAAAATGTTTCGATACATCCGCCGTAACTTTTCAAAAGCCCCTTCGTCCCTAAAACGTGTGTTATATAAAACACTAATCCATTCAAAACTTGAATATTCTTCATCTGTGTGGAATCCTTACCAAGAAAATTTAATAGGTTCACTTGAAATGGTTCAAAGTAATTCAGTTCGTTTTATCCCACCTAACTATACCAGAACTGCCAGCATAAGCTCAATGAAATATAGTCACAACCTACCAACTCTAACATCTCGCTGTAAATTATTTTAACTATGTCTATTTCACTAGCTTTTCCATTACCCATTACTGCATCATGATTTTATTTTATCTCCCCGTACATCTCATCCAGGTGGGATCATGCTTTTAAGGTTGGAATTCGACTTTGCAAAACTAACGCTTTTTTCTAATCCTTTTTCTCACGCACACCAGATGAGTGGAATCGCCTTCCCGCACCTACGGCAACCATCGAAGACCACAATCTTTTCAAGAACGCCTTAGTTATCATTGTATGATTAGGAGTCTCTTATTTGTCTGCGGCCAGTGGTTCTCAGCCAGTGATGTTTCGCGGCCCCTTGTGGATCGGCGAATATGGTGGAGGACCCCGTTCGTGGTAAGAGGAAGGGAAAGATATACGCCTTGCAAGTGGGATCATTTTCGTCTTCTGCGCATGAGCAAGGATGTAGCGGTGACGTCAGAACGCCGAGCCTTGATTGGCTGATCGCGACCCCCTATCTGAGCGTCGTCGCCTCCTTTGCAACGTTGTCTGCTCGCAACGTCGTCTGCGCCTGTCTTTCCTTTCCTGCGACTTTCGGAAATTCAGGAAAGGCAAAATCGAGCGAGCTCGACTTCGCCTTTCAGAGAGGGCAGACGAAATAACTTGAGCGGTAGGTTGTTTTTGTCTAACAACTACCAGACGCGCATCAAGGAGCGAAGTCAAAAGACTCACTGGCGAGCTGTCCCGAGGCGCCGAGGTTTGTTTACTAAGAACCGAGAGTGAGAGTGTTAGTGTCCGCAAGTTCCCTCCCAAATACTTTTTCCCTCCTTTTGTGTACGGCGAGACTCCTCACTCATTAACGGCGTTGGCGGGTTGGCGCAGTTAACGTCGTCTGCTCTACGTCTGCTAGTCAAAGCGACGGCAACTTTACCTTTCCTGCGTCTCTCGGAGATTTACCGCTTTTTCACCGGCGAGAGTCACCGTTGCCTCGGGAAACAATTAGACGAGAAGAGGAAGAGATTGACCTCTTAATCTAAACTTGAGGTCAGCGATCAAAGCATAAGACGGGAAGGGTTCTCAAGGGTCGCGCGGGCATATTCCATTCAGCACGCCAGCCGGTTGTGGGCAGACGGTCGCCGAGACGGAGCGCCTGCTAGGGCTAACTGCCGAGCTCGCTTGGTCGGTGGAATTGTGGCCGTTGGAGCTTTTCCCGGGTGTTTGTGGATCCAGCGTTCTTGTTCGTCGCGGTCTGTTTGAAGTACTTTTTACTTTTTTCTTGCTGCTTGAAGTCGGGACGCGTGAGAAGCGCACGTAGAAAAATAAACGTCCGTTAGTCGTCGCGACCGCGACGCTTTCGGCCATGCTGATTTGATCGTAAGAAGTGCGTAAGACAGCTTCGGAGCTGTCGTAGGATTTCGTCGTAACCTGCGCAAAACTTACGAAAATTTAGTTTCGTGAATACGAATTTGTTCTCAAGTTTTGCCTCACCCATATTTTTGGCGTAAGATCGTTTTGTGTGTCTGGCCTCTGGCCTCTGCACTTTCGAAAGTCGCAAGAAAGGTGCACTCTAAGAAAAAAGGGAGGAAAAAGGTAGCAACAGCGACTGTTCCTCCTTGTTGCGGACAAGTTGCCCAGAGAAGGGAGGAACGGCAGTTCAGATGAAAGGAGGAAGGCGAGTTCCTCCTTGTTCAGTTTGCGCAGGGGTAAAACATCGCATTACTGACCAAGTGTTCAAATGTTCGATCCCCAGAGAAGCGCTTTTTTTTTTTTTCGTAAATTATTATTATTACTATCATTTTTTTATTTACCAAAACACGCATAAACGAACCCAGACCGATGAAAGGAAAATAAAAGTCCTTATTATTCACCGAGACGTTTTCCACCTCCGGGCAGACCGGAGAAAGCTTTCGCCCTCCCGACTCGTCTTCTTTGGGTTTCGTTTTTCGAGCACATCGCGCACGTTGTTTAATAAATTAATGTTGAGTTCATTGAGCTTCAGCGGCAGCGAAGGCTGCCTGTAATTCCGTCTTCTAGTCCAAACGTGCAGAACATTTCGGTTGCATTGACGTTTTTACCACTAATTTTATCAAACGAGCTAACGAAGCCGCTAGAAACAGCGAAGTTCCGGAGCAGTGCCAGCAGCGCTACATACACTGGGTAAGACGGCCGTCTCCAATTCGCGGGACGCACGCGGAACTACAGCAGCGAAACCACGAGGAACTGTGTCGACGTTTTCGACGTTATGGAAATCGCGGGAACTGCGTCCAAGGCAGGCAGGTTTTCCTGCCGGTTGCCTGGGTGCCTTCCGTGCTGAGTTCGGTTCGGTTGTCCCGTGCCGAGTGCCAACCGGCGTTCAAAGTCTGTATTTCTGCGTGTCAGCAACATCGTCAACCTGGTTCTGTATTTCTGCGTGTCAGCGACATCGTGATGGCAGTGTTGTGGGTTGTGAACAGAAGACTGGAATTATCGCCGATGTGACCGTGTGTTCGCGTATCAGTGGTGTAACAAGATGAGATGACGTAAACTGTCGGTCATTGATGCCGCTGGTCGGGCCGTTATCGGGGGGGGGGGGGGGGGGCGGGGTGTCGCAGGATGACATTCCGCTTTACATTAAAGAGTTTAAAACCCCTTGAGGGACTAGGTGCAGTCGATCGACGTGTGGATAGTCATGTTGGAACGCTGGTCTGAACGGTAAGCTCCTATCGTACAGTGGCCAACGTGACTGTCGGTCAGCGAGAGCGATTGCGCTCAGGGGAAAAGACTCAACACTACGAAAGTATGACGGAAAGTACTTATATTTACAATGGAAGTTTAGCATAAAAAAAAAAGGGTAAAATCGAGAAAAAAAACAAAAACGCTATCTTTTATTTTACTGTTTAAATATATTACGGTTCCTGTAGAAACTGCACTCTAGTGGCGCGCTGGGATGAGCGCTAGAAGTTTTCGAGCTCGCAACGGCGTAGCTCCGTACACTTAACAGTTGTCGCAAGTCGCGGCTTTGACTGCATTCAAGTTGATCGAAAAGCGATTTCTCTGCCCGTGAAGCATCACTTCCAGATGAGTGAATATCCGCTCTACAAAGATTAATTCAAGACGGCAATTGCAGCCGTGCGCGAACAGCACAAATAGAAAAACAAACGCTACAATATAAATACTGGCTACGGAGGGCCATGCGGGAAAACAAACTCATGGCTTGGAACCACATTGGAGCGGCTCGATTTGTTGGCTTTCAGATAATTATGGCATGATCGAGCGTTTTCTCTTTAATAAGAGATTCATCCCCTGAGCTATTAAAAATCGCCTCAGATGTATGACATTTCTGGAAAAAAAATGAACATGTTCGGAATATTTTTTATTGCTTAGGGAGTCACCGAAAAATTCTGTAGGTTCAAAACGACCAGTATAAAAGACGGAAATGCGGGGCTCGGGAGTAGTGATCGGGGTAGTGTGCTGTTGTATTGATGTTTGTATGTGCGGTACCTGTGTATGCGTTCAATGTATGTTCACCTGATGCTTGTAGTGTGCGCAACGTGTCAACATGTGTTAGAGATTCCCGAAGAATATGAAACGCAGTTGTGGCGCAAGGAAATAAAAATATTTTTTTTGTAAAACATGAATTGGGCGGTACCGAGCGCTACCTAGCCTAGCTACGTGCGATTACTCTGCTTGATCCTGCCATCTAGTGGCAAGCGATTTAACATCCTTTTACGCTACGCGGCTACGCTCTAATTTCGTTTTACCGTGCTGAGGTAAGCCAAGAGGTTGCTTCGGATTTGCTTTTTTTTGAGAGCTGCTTTTGGTTTTGCGGGCGAATGATTTTCACTCGTCCGTGATGTGCGGTTGACGCAACGGTTGACGAAGGAATTGTGGCTCGAGGAATAGCAAAGGTAAGACATAAAGTGCGCGAACTGAGTGCCGGTTGTCTCCGTTGAACATCGCAGTGCTGACGATGAGAAGACTGAGTGACTGCATGCTTTCGAAACGTAAGTTTCTTTACCTGCAGGGGTAAAGAAACTTCGGAAATAAATACAGTTCGCGGAAAGCTCGTGTTACGTTTTTATTTCCTGCTCCTCTCGCTTGGTGCAATAGACTTAGTGTTCTCGCTAAGCCTTATCGAGCTCGATTTGCTCGATTCGTGGCCGCCATAATGAGATGCAGTCGACGGAGGAACTTTTCCTCCCCTGCTTAAGGGACGAAAGTTTCTCTTTTTCTGAAGGAACATATGTGTCAAGAGCGTTCCTCCCTTTAGGGAGGACTATACTGACCCTTTTTTCTAAGAGTGTAAGACAGACGCAGACGACGTTGCAAGGAAGCAGACGACGCTCAGGTAGGGGGTCGCGATCAGCCAATCAGGGCTCGGCGTTCTGACGTCACCGCTAACCCCTGCGCAAGAAGCAGGCGAACTTGCCCTCCGCATAGGTTAATTATGATAATGATCTAATAAGGGGATATAACTAAGGACTGGTGTCAAGCAGACTTCTCCCATTGACGTACAAGCGAGAAAACTCACTCGAAAATTGGAACGTCTCGTCTCAATAAGATAAATTAACTCTTTTATTGCCATACTTCACTCACAAGGCAAGGCTTTGCGGACCCCTAGAATGGCTTCGTGGATCCCAAAGAGTCCGCTGACCCCCTTTGAGAACCGCTGGTCCGGTTATAGCCGCTAATAACTGCAAAATGTTGTATTTTCTTATGAAATGTAATCCACTCTCCTCTATAATGCGCCAGGCCCTTTAGGGTAAATAAATAAATAAATATATTGTTTCACCCAAACAAATAGCGTACGCACTGCCGAACGCTCTATCCCCACCCATTGTAGCGCTCGCTGTCCAGACCAAATGTAAAGCTGTCATAACTAAATGTTATCTTATTCAAACGTTATCCGTGTTCTTCTGAAACCTTCAATAGGACATTTGGTCCCGTTCTACGTAGTTTGTGCCATTTAGAATATCTATTCTCAGACTTATTTGGCCATCGTTTTGCCACTAAATAATTTCCGAAATTCGCTTATTACTTTTGAATAAAATAATGGTTCGTTCTAAATCTTCGACACCTGGTTTTGCCCGCTAGCGCTACAATTGGGCTGAAATAACACAGTCAACAATGCGTTTTCTACTTTTTTTTTTTTCAAGGAAGAAAACGTTGCAAAAGTTTTTTCGAGAACATTTCGTAGAGTCACCCACTTACTGCCTGACATTGGGCGCCTGCTAGCCCTGCAGTGTTAACGGCGCTATATGTTTGGCAGACGAGGTCTTTTTCCGCTGAACCCCTTTCTAGCTAGAATTTTGTCACCAAGAGTAACAACCCTAGTACGCTTATAAGCAAATAAATGCAAAGGTGCAAAGAGCAACACAAGATTGACGAAAACGCGTTGGGACTAGGATAAATAATAAAAATGTAGTCAAATCTGCCACAAATGCTATTTGTGTTTGGCGGTGATATTTGTTTTAATATATCGAGAATCTTTATTTCTTTAAATGACAACGCAATGCGTTGAGTAAAGTGCAATTGAATGCGTTCTTGCGAATTCCAAGCACGGTTTATACATAACTTGGGTTTCCCGCGAGCAGAAATTTATGGCTCTTATAAAGGTAGTGTAAAAGCGGCATTAAATCCCTTTTTTAGATGTATCGTCCCATGAAAAAAAGAGTTATTTATTTATTTCTCCTCACTCGGGTAAGCTGTTTTATTATTTATTTTTTACGCACAAGAAATAATCCATAGATTTATTGATACAAAGATTAGCATAAAGATATAAAATGGCATTTATTGATTGTACATTATTTCTGCAGTGCCAAGTTCGCTAGAGATTGTATAACGGCTGTCGTGAAAACTTTGATATGCCGAAAAGTAAATAACTTCTCTTCTGAAAATTTGAAGATCGCTTATTATTGGGCAATAATACGTTTCCAACTTTTTGTACGCGTGCTGAGTAAAACAAATTTTCAAATGACATTATCTGCAAACTAAACAATTCTATAAACAGTTGGTGCCTGCACCTGGTAGGACAAATTATTACATCTGCTTCAGAGTGGCACGTAGTGTATGAATTCCTCTGGGTGGGGAAGGGGGCATTGTCAGATTTTCATTGGTCACGAAGCTAAGACTGCAGTAGCAGGCTTCGAAAATAAAAACACATTATCGGGAGAAATGAAGAAAATGTGTCCAACTGCCAGAATGTAAGAGCAGTGTGGCATAACATAAAGATTTAGGATGTCAATACGCTCTAGAAAATTATCGCATAGTCTCCACATGAGAAACTAATCCACACATCTTGGTATTTAATATCGTGTCTATTTCACAACACTATTTGGAATATTCTGCCCCCCATACATTATTCTGGTTACGCAGAACGCAAAAGAACTGCATTGGAAGGTAGGTTTCAGCGGTGAAGATTCAAGTATTCAAAGGCTTAAATATTATACGTTTACTGAAGTAAAAAGTATGTTATTCGTTCATTATTGATTGCGTAGTTTACTTAAAGACAGCAGTCCCGTAGTTCGAAGAATTAGGTTTATGGCTTCCTGTTATAGTAATGAATTCACCATAGACCGGAAAACATTTAATCCATTATTTAGATTACAAATTAATTAGCACTTATACAATGGCGTAAACACCTAATAGGGAGTTTTAGAATAGCGCACGCTAAAGCTTTGCGTACGCAAAGAATAGCGTCGTCGCAACTGTGCATGCTCCCAACGCAAATCAGGTTTTGCGCTTTGCGTGGGCAATTTTAGCGTGCGCTATTTCTCAGAAATAGCGTGCTAACGCAAAGAGTCTTTGCGCTTCTCCAAGGAGGATTCGTGATGACAAGTTGGCTGACGCCAAGAGGAGCAGAGTTCAAAAAATGGCGGCTTCCAGGACTATGTCGGCGGTTGCTGTGGCGGCGTCGTGAGTGCGACGTCGGCGGCATCCTCGCGACTGCGATTTTCAATACGGGACGACATTGTACTCGGTTTGGCAACGATCACCGGAAACTTCATGCTTGCGACGCGCGAACATTTCTCGGCGAAGGTACGATATGCGAAGGTCAGTACACGAGACCTCTCTTGCCGAGGCGACGCAAGCGGACACGACCGGCCAACCGCAGGCGTTGCATTATCATGTTTAAACAAATCTAAAATGCTACCCTGGACCAAAAAGCTTGCTTTTTTCTAAATTTACAGCATTTCGTGAGTAAAATAAAATTGTTTACTGTATCTTGGTGGCGCCGCAAGCGCGAGCTGCTTGGGCTTTTGCGTCGCGGAGGAGAAACGCTATTTGAAAACTCTCTTGCGTCGCGTGCGCTAATACAAGCTCCACATTTAGCGCTAGCGTTCGCTAAAACTGCGTACGTTATTCTAAAACTCTCTAATATCGATACCATGAACAGTGCAAAATGATTTCTTTAAGTTTTTGCGTCACGGGTAAGTGATAAAATTAGAACTGATAGCAGATGCACCCCGACTATTTGACACCGTTGCTCTTGGAGAACGCTATGTTCCAGGACACGTAATGCAGCCTCCGCGTGGAAAGCAGCATCTCGTTGTTACGTAGGCAAGCGAAAGATAACGCCGCAGATTATTAGCAGTATCAAGTACATTTCTGGCGAATCCGAAAGTCAGTGCACGGCAGCCTTTCGCCCAACTCATCAAGAAACCTCTTAAACCTTTGATAGGTTGATTGAATCGGAACACAAGGTCCTCATATCCTCTCTTTACTTCCTGCAAAGTCTGAGTATTCCGCGTCGCGCGTTTTTGATAGTGTTGTGAAAAACCTTCGATTGTTTCCTGGGGCATAATTAGTACATCAAAGTCGGTGGTGGGTGTCAATCGATTTAGACTACTGTCGTTCGCTCATATTCAATTGGCCTGATCACAAATTGACGCAAAGATACGACGGCCAGGTCAGTTGTGATTGCGTGTAGTTGATTGACAACAAAGGGCTGCGACTCATTGGGTGCACTAACCAACAATATGGGAACGTAACTTGGCCGTAGTCGCTGGAAAACGAGAGGCGGCGACGTCACCCAACAGTCCCTGAAGGATCCCTTTTTTTTTTCGTTGTGACCTGGGTGAGCATCGAACCGGCCTGTCGTCGAGCGCAACTACGGTGCGATGCTCGTTGAACACCCCAGGTTAGCACTGGTACTGTATCGGGTAACTTTCTCGTCTGCAGCGGTTAAATCAGAGGCCCACTATGTTTGACTGCCTTCCCGCGGTTTAAAACAAACACTTAAACACTTTGTGTCTTATGAGATGCTGCCATGAGAGTTCGTTTGTTATACCTTTGTACCGAATATTACATGCATGCAAACATTAATTACCCCAAAATGCAAATATACAAAAAGAACTTTAAGTATAATCACCCTGTCATTCTTGACAATAGAATCCATATTATTTATTTAGTTATTTATTTCAGATACCCTCAGGGCCAAAGGCATTAGAGAGGGGAGTGGGTACAATGTATAAGTATAAAGTTAAAAAATGCAGTGGTTATTAGTACAGTAAATTGACTCTTATTTATACAATGTTAGCTATGGCGTTCTTGAACTGCTGGGGATCTTTGATTGTTGCTGTCGGGGCGGGAAGGCCATTCCACTCCACTGATGTGCGAGGAAAGAATGACTGAAAAAAAGCATTAGTTCTACACGATGGAATCCCGACTTTATGAACATGATCTAATCTAGATGAGATGTATTGGGGGGGTAAAATATGTTCGGCGCGCAAGGAGGGATGAAGAAACAGTTTGTGAAAGAGACAAAGACGAGAGATTTTGCGGCGGGATGTTAGGGATGGCAGATCAAGGTTAGATTTCATTGTACTGATGCTTGCAGTTCTATTATAGTTAGACAATATGAAACGAACAGAATTATTTTGAACCATTTCAAGTGAGTGTATCAAGTTTTCGTGGCTTGGATCCCAAACCGAAACGGAATATTCGAGTTTAGAGCGAATGAGGACCTTGTAGAGTAGTAGTTTTAGGGATGAAGGTGCTTTAGCAAAGTTACGTCGAAGATAACCCAGCATGCGGTTAGCGTTATTAATGACGTATGAGGTGTGAACGCTTCAAGTTAGGTTAGATGAAATGTGGACACCAAGGTATTTATAAGAAGATACGGCGTCCAAAGGCACATTATTAAGAGAGTAGACGGGCGAGTTAATATTTTTTCTAGAGACACGCATAAGTTTACATTTGTTAATGTTTAGTTCCATGCACCATGTTTTGCACCATACAGAGATGGCGTTAAGGTCAGATTGAAGAGTGGTTATATCGTTATCACATAAAATTTCCCGGAAAATTACACAATCATCTGCAAACAAATGAATATGGGAAGAAACACAAGAAGAGAGGTCATTAATGTAGATAAGAAAAAGGAGAGGGCCAAGCACAGAGCCTTGGGGCACGCCGGAGTGGACGCCACTTGGGGGAGATGTGAGGCTGTTAGCTGAAACGAACTGAGAACGGTTAATGAGGAAGTATTCGAGCCATATAAGAAGTTTGGGATAGAGATTAAGCTGACTTAATTTAAGAAGTAAAAGCTTATGACACACCTTATCAAATGCTTTCGAAAAGTCTAAAAATATGCAGTCGGCGAGTGATGATCGGTCAAGAATGGCGTTTAGTTTATGAGTGAAAGATACCAATTGAGTTTCGCACGAATAAGTTTTACGGAAGCCGGGTTGTGAAGGTGTGAAAAATGAGTTCGATTCAAGAAAGTTAGCGAGGTTAGAAAACAGAATGTGCTCAAAAATTTTACACGGGATGCTTGTGAGCGAAATGGGTCGATAATTAAGGGGAGAATTCTTGTTACCTGATTTGTGGAGTGGAACAACCTTTCCCACCTTCCACTCAGCAGGGAGATAACCATCGTCAAGGGACTGTTGGAAAACTTTTGATAAAATGATAGAACAATAAACACTGGTACTTTTTAAAAATTTTGGGTCAATTAAATCGCACCCAGGGGCAGAAGATTGTTTGAGTGATCTAATTACGCTTTCAACACCACTGGGATCAATATTAACAGGAAACATTGCAAGGTAATCACATGAGTTTACATTAGGCAATGGGACGTCTGTAGTTACGGAAAAATTGCGTGAAAATATATCATTAAGAACGATGGCACATTGATTAGAGGGAATGACATTACCATCACTGTTGACGAGGGTGATATCGTTATTATCTTTTGGGTTAATAACACGCCAAAACTTTTTTGTGTCAGTTGTTAGCATGACTGGCAAAGTATTTTGAAGATACTCTGCTTTAGCTTCTCTTATCGCTGTTACGTATTCCTCGGAAGCAAGCTGATATGCGGCCCAGCGCGCATCGTTTGAAGAAAGTTTAGCTGACCTGAACAGTCGTTTTTTTTTTGTTAGATAGACGTTTAAAGCGAACGTTAAACCACGGTGCGTTACTGTTAGAGATAATAGTGCGAGTAGGGATGTACTTATTCGTTAGAGCATTAACCTTGGTTACAAACATATCCCAGTTATTTTGTACGCTACGTTTATCAAAATCCTTCAAAAAAATATCAAGAAACACGGATAATTCAGAATTAATGGCTTCAAAGTTCGCATTCCTGTAGTTTCGAATAGTTTTCACTTTTTTAATGGTTTTAGGTCGCGACAGGTTTAAGTGTAGTGATAGCAGGGAATGATCGCTCAGGCCGGGTAAATAACTGATGTCAGATACAAGATCGGGCTGAGGTGTTAGTATGAGATCTAGGACGTTTGCGACAGATGAGGTCGTTCTGGTAGGTTGTTTCACGAGTTGTGTGAATGAAAAGACAGAGCACATTTCTAAAAATTCATTAGCTAAGGTGGAAAAGGGGGCCATACTGGGTGTCTCGCCATCCCATGTTATATTTGGAATATTGAAATCCCCAAACAAAAATAAAGGTAACGTGGGATAGCGAGTTCTGACAAGGTTGATTACATCGTGTAGATCGTTTACAAAACTAGACGAAATAGTGGGGGGGCGATAGCAAACACCGATGACAATTCTTTTGTGGCCCACTTCCATGATAGCCCACACAATCTCTAAGTCACTGGGGACATATATACACTGGGATGGAAATTCTTTAGATATCGCCAAAAGAACACCGCCTCCCTGACGGGTTATGCGGTCACAGCGATAAACAGAAAAACGATGTGCGTCTGGGAAAATTTCATGATCACGGAACTGAGAGTGCAGCCAGGTTTCAGTTAGCACTATTACGTCAGCACTACAGCTATCAACTGCAGAAGTTAAGGAATCACGCTTGTTAATAACGCTCCGAATGTTAGAAAAAAGTACCGAAACATTAGATAAAATTCGTCCACTGCCCCTCGCGTTTTCTTATCACAGACCACGTGTCGGCAGACTGGGCTGTTGGTTATCAGGGGTATGATCTGACGCAAATCGTATCACGCTTTCAGTTGCAGTGTCATACGTGTACTGTCTCCTATTTATGACTAGTTTGTTATAGCGAAGCTGAAACGGTGGTGCTTCTGGCTGATTTTTAGCAAACTCAATTAGTTTTTTCCGAACGTAACGCGTAGCAGGAGAGAAATCCTCGCTAACATTGATGTTCTTTTCTTTCAATTTGGAGCGTGCGGAAAGTATGCTGTCTTTTATTTTGCAGCTTGAAAATTTAACTATGAGGGGGCGACATTTATTTTCCGAGTAGAACCCTAAACGATGAGCACGCTCAATTGCACCGCCCGAAAGGGTGTCAACAGTTCCCGCAAGAAATTTCCGCAATTGTTCTTCCGATTGTTGCCATGATTCACGAGAATCAGGAATTCCGTGAAATATAAGGTTGTCGCGCCGTGACCTGTCCTCCAGTTCGTCTAGCCGCGACTGTAAAGAGTCATGCTGGGTGGTCAAGACTTTCACGGAACCCAACACACCGGCCAAATCTTGATCGAAACTGTCAAGTTTTTTTGTTTTTTCTTCTAAGGTATCCAACCTTTGCTGGATGTGACCGATTTTAGTTTCTATGTTTTTCTGACCAGCCTTTATTGACTTTACGTCGGCGACCAATTCAGCCTGACTTTTTGCCGAATGAATAGAGCGGGCCTGAAGGTCTTTCAGAAGGTTAAAAATAACAGTCATCTGCTCGGAGGGCTCATCAGGTAGAGATTCAACCTCAAGAGCGGCCTCCGAACGAGTAAGAGGGCCCGGATTCGTCTCGACGTCGCCGGAGCGCAACAACAATAACACCATCGAAAAACAATCACAAGCAATATCACTCAGCTCTCCTGGGCTCGGGAGCAAAAGAAGACAACGATTGTCGCATTTTTTAGCGTAGAGTGAAAATTGTTTACACACCTGCGAAATGCAGAAACGCGGCATGAGAGCCATGTCGTCGTCACTGCTCCCGAGCCCACTGGAGTAGTGTTCGCGTGGCATGCTGTTTAAGTAGGGGAGGGGAACTGATGTCGCTGTTGCTGACGCCGTTGTGCCGAAGGTTGGGAGTATCCGAGACGGCCGATCCAAGGTGATGCTGCTGAAGAGGCACATGTGGCTGCTGATCTCAGACGATGACATCAGCGGAACCGAGATCCCGGTCGAAGCAGAAGCCAAGGGTAAAAACCAGAGCAGGAAAAACGCCAGGATTTCCTGCGAAATGCAGAAACGCGGCATGAGAGCCATGTCGTCGTCACTGCTCCCGAGCCCACTGGAGTAGTGTTCGCGTGGCATGCTGTTTAAGTAGGGGAGGGGAACTGATGTCGCTGTTGCTGACGCCGTTGTGCCGAAGGTTGGGAGTATCCGAGACGGCCGATCCAAGGTGATGCTGCTGAAGAGGCACATGTGGCTGCTGATCTCAGACGATGACATCAGCGGAACCGAGATCCCGGTCGAAGCAGAAGCCAAGGGTAAAAACCAGAGCAGGAAAAACGCCAGGATTTCCTGCGAAATGCAGAAACGCGGCATGAGAGCCATGTCGTCGTCACTGCTCCCGAGCCCACTGGAGTAGTGTTCGCGTGGCATGCTGTTTAAGTAGGGGAGGGGAACTGATGTCGCTGTTGCTGACGCCGTTGTGCCGAAGGTTGGGAGTATCCGAGACGGCCGATCCAAGGTGATGCTGCTGAAGAGGCACACGTGGCTGCTGATCTCAGACGATGACATCAGCGGAACCGAGATCCCGGTCGAAGCAGAAGCCAAGGGTAAAAACCAGAGCAGGAAAAACGCCAGGATTTCCTGCGAAATGCAGAAACGCGGCATGAGAGCCATGTCGTCGTCACTGCTCCCGAGCCCACTGGCTACGTTCGCCTCCTGAATTTTCTCTGAGAACCGATTTATATTCTTTTATAGTACTATATGCCATCGTTGCTAATGAAAAAAAAAAAAAAAACGGTGTGCGGTCACGCTTAAAATTTTGTTTCGAATTAAGATATGACCTCGTCCTTTTTAAGTCTGGTTGACTGATTTAAATATGAAGAGACATTAGATGAGGTCCTTAACCTACCAGAATAATTTATTAAACGTTGAGATGAAGCCACATGATGAAGCAGTCAACATACGAGCTCGAGACGAGGTTTTAGGCGGCGTTGTATCGACTTCGACTGAAGCGACTAAGATTTGGTAAAATTAAAAACAAACAGATCTCCAAAATGAACCGACAGAAAATTACTGAAAATAGTGACAGTGAGCAGGCGAGCTGGCGGATATTTTCCATGATGACATTAAACGGAAAGGGGCGCCGAGAAACGAAACTCTTTTACTGCGGTAGAGAAAAAAACAGGGGCAGACCATATCTCTAACTCACCAAAAAAAAAAAAAAGAACTCTGCACACGAAATTAGTCTCTTTAGTTACACGTCAACATTAAACGATCTGAAACCCAAATATGATCATGTTATAAGCAGCGACGTTTCTTTCGTAAATACCCCTTTGTGGTTAATCTCTAGCGAAAATAGTGCAGGAGTACTTTCGTATGAGCAGAGATCGATATCGGGTGTTTCTTTTTAACATATATGTTTCTAGACTGATCACATTTTCGTTCTCCTTGCAGAGCTCTTGGGAATGTCGGCTGCAATGGTCAGTAACTTTGACATCAAGTAGAATAAAACACTACTAAAAAAAAAAAAAAAAAAAAAAAAAAAAAAAACACGCCAAGACGGCTTTCTTGAAAGGCGGTTTCTACTTACCGGCAATAACCAGGCTCACACAGAAGAGGGACGAGATGGCCATCTTGACGATTTGGCAAGAGCTGAAAACAAGCATATCTTTAAGTACATGTATCCGAGCTATATTATTCAAGGCTTACTTTCGGGGTATCGTACTGCGTTCCCAGATCCACCCAAGTAATTATTTGAAGAAATTCTCTAGGCTTACAAGCATTCAACATGGTATTTACTGATAAGAAACAATCAGCAAACCACAATGAGGTTTACCGTTTGTGCCTTATAAAGGACGAATATTTTTCGTCGCGCTCCCGGATTAAGGTATTTAATCGTACACACCAATTGAATATTGCTCTACGTATACCATCCCAACAAGTCCCTAACCGTCCATGCCTCATGACTGTTGTAGAAAAGCTTTCGTGTTGTTTCTAAAGAAACTTTCTTCAGACTAACTCATAAAAAACGTATAACATGTAGTTTCTTCTTTTGTTTTCAAATAAAACCGGAATATTTAGTGTTTAAAAGCACACAATATTTTCTAATGCTTATTTTCCTCAATAAACACGTAGCACCCGGAGAGGCAAAGCCAGCTCGAACAAAACACTGGTGCTAAGGGCGCATTTCGCACACACGGGAAATTGACGAACTTCAAATTTTGCTGCCTAATGAAGTCACTATGCTCAAGGAATACATTTTAGAAAAATGCTACTATTAATGTTATCCGTCCCGCGTCTTCTCGCGAAATAAAAAATAAAAGTAAAAACGCTGCCGATCCCTTGTTTACGCAAACTGTGTCGAGCTCTTTACGTATAAATATAAATCAAACAGTGTTTTACTTCCTGCCGCAGTTCGAACCACAGCCTAGTCTAGGATCCGATGTAGCCAATCAACCAG
Organism: Ixodes scapularis; assembly: GCF_016920785.2. Lineage (NCBI taxonomy): Eukaryota > Metazoa > Arthropoda > Arachnida > Ixodida > Ixodidae > Ixodes > Ixodes scapularis. Next base: position 168,830,292 of record NW_024609868.1, on the reverse strand, counting down.
AGGCAACAATACATCGCGACGACGTTTGTTGTTTTTGCGAGCTCAAGGAAGCGATGAGCGGATGGACGATGAGCTTTCGACGGCGAATTAGTTCAGGCGCACGTAACAAAAATTCCCCATGCATCGCTACACCGGCGTCTTACCAGAGACGTTCAATCCCGCTGCAAGTTTCAGTGTTTTGTGGGGTTCTCGGCCTAGTTTACATGTAAGGCGCTATCAGCGCCGAGTGCAGTCACGGCTTCAAAGTTTTCTGTGATCCACACAATGTGCCATGTCATTAACAAAAAAACCCATAAATTTGTCATGTACGTAAGACTCATCGGCTATTCTGAGTTACGATAAGGGGCCGCAATAGTCTGGAGCACTTCCAGATAAGCCGCTTTCTGTACGGCATATCTTTTCGCCCGTCATACATACGGGATATTTGCGTTCACAGAGAGACAATACAAAAAAAAAAAAAGAATGAACTTTCCCCTCTGAGTTTCCGTATGGAATTGCTTCGAGTCAGTATAAATGCATTTGCGAAATTGTCACCGTTGCCGCGTCATCAGACTCTGAGTCAGAAAGAACAAAATTATGGTATTAAGAAAGCGTAGGCCCACTTGGAGGCCAATATATCAAACGTAAATGATACCAGATAGTTTTTCTTTCTCCAAAGGTATAAGGTAATGTATTTGTGAACCTTGAATATTATTGCGAATAATTGGTCTAAAAAAGGGCGCACTGTGCGTGGCAATAAATTCCTTATTCATTGGGGCAAAAAATTCGTATGTCTCATCGCCCAGTCGACCTTCAAAGTCCTTGAGCGAAAGCGCGTCGGGGACACGAAAGGTACCAAAACGTTTACGTCACCACTCAGGCGATTAAAAGGCAATGCAATTAGGAAGGATGAGAAAACGATTTAAGAGGAACCAAAGTGAATTAAGAGGAATTAAAGTGAATTAAAAGGATTTAACGAGGAGCAAGAGTAATCAATGGGAATTAAGAGGAATTAAAGAGAAGTAAGAGTAATCAATAGGAATTAAGAGGGACGACAAAGCTGATTAAGAGGATCGAAAGTGAATTCAGAGGAATTAAAGCGAATTATGTGGATGACTCGGTGAATTAAGATGAGGACTCAGCACATTGAGATGGATCACTCAGAACGATGAGAAGGATGACTCAGCACATTAGGAAGGTTGACTAAGCACATTAAGAGGGTTGACTCAGCGGATTAAGCTGACTAATGAAAGTGGCTAATTAGTGTGGGTGATTAGCACGGATGACAAAGCGATTTAAGAAGGTCTTGGGCTTTCGCCTTCAAGTCGTCTTAGGAATAATATATTAGACCCTGTGAATTTTTCGTTGGCACAAAATACGCTGCACCTTTGTGTAAATGCATTTATTTATTTATTGAGATAACTGCATTGACCGAAGTCAATATTTTAAGGGTGTTACATATTATTAATACGCTTAGTTATTTACAATACTGTGGACCTGTCGGTCTACCCAGGAAAGGGCACAAAAACACATAGTTAATACATAATTGCGCTTCTCTGCAGGGGTAAAGCTTGCGCAGGCAATTCGAAGTGCCTGCGCATACTTTTTAATGCAGTACTTAATTAAAAAAAACAGTTAATTGGACTTAGAAGAGCTTAAGGCTGCAATAATTGATAAGTTCTTCTGGAAGAGCGTTCCAACCAATAATTGTTCTGCAAAAAAAAAAATTGAAGACATTAATATTGTATTGATACGGTGCAATTTCTTTGGTGTTGCTCGTTCTTTGTAAATGGGCTGTTGAACGCAACAGATATTTTTTTTTTCAGAATCAACTCTTCTCAGTCCGTTTACCATAGCGAATAATTATTTAAATCTACAAATGTTTCTTCTGTTCTCCCGGCTGTTCAGCTGCGCCTCAGATCTCGTTGCAGTAACACACAACGTATGCCTATATTCTGAAGTAATAAATCGTAGGACAAGAATCTCAATTCTTTCTATCTGTGTGACCTGTTGTTTTCCTGTAGGGGTCCCATACACAACCAAAAAAAGCGCAAAAATTAGATGAAGTGCGAGTGAGAGGAATGTACACGGCAAGAACTTGTCATGTACATTCCCCTCACTCGTCCTGCGTCTAATCTGTGCGCTTTTTTGGTTTTAATGCATCACGAACTCACCCAAGTTAGCACGCTTATACAGGTCCCATACACAACTTGAGTGTTCCAATACCGGACGCAGATATGCTGTATATGCAGTTAATATAAGATCTTTATTTGCATGTCTCAGGTGCCTTCTAAGAAACGCTAGTTTTCGATCCGCCCTAAAACAAATATATACTCCACGTGACTATTCCAGCGTAGCGTAGTACTTAAAGTCACACCTTGATACTTATATTCACCTACTTTTGCAGGTTTGCTGCTCCCTGTAGGATAACGGAAATCTAATACTCTTTTTTGTTGGTAATACTACGAAACACCGTCTCATTAAAATTAATAGCCATGTCCCATGTAGTACATTATAAAATGGTTACCTCCAAAGACGCATTTGATAACTCTTGATCGCGAACTCTAGTAATTTTAGAAAAACAAACATACAATCATCCGCGAAAAGTTTACAGTGTACAAAAGAAAGCAGATTCGAAGCTATGTCTATAATACAAACAAAAGTGAGAGAGGTCCTCAAACCGAGCATTGCGGTAACCCTGAATAGATTGCCAATGGAATACAGCACACACTGCAATAACTGACATACTGTGTTCGGTAACTTAATCGTGAACGTATCCATATTAACAAACTCCGATTCAGTCCTAATTTACAAAGTTTCCAAGAAATTTGTTACGCGTAACATGGTCAAGGGCCTTTGAAATATCCATGCATACTACATCAACTTGACCACGTTCCTTTATAACAGACGCGAACTCATGGGTACATTCAAATAGCTGCGTGACCGTTGGTAGACCCTGCCTAAACCCGTGCTGATGCCTGAACAGTTAGTAATTGTTTTCCAAGCAGTGAATGTTATGTTTTGATATAATATGTTTTAAAAGTTTACAACATATCGATGTTAAAGATATTGGACAATAATTTTCAGTTGCCATCTTGTTCACAGACTTGTGAACTGGCACTGCTTTCGCACATAGCCAATCTGCCGGTAACTTGTCCTGCCAAAGGAAAGCTTGAAAATTTTCAAATAAGTACCTTGACACCCACTGTGCGTATCGTCTTAGAAACGCATTTGGAATATCGTCTGGGTCATATGCCTTTTTCGTTTATGTTAAAAAGCAATTTAGGAATACAGCTATCCGACAGAACGAGATCTGGCATTTCTGACTGATAAGAAACATAGGTAGGGCATTCCGATGGTCGCGTGACACAGTAAAAACAAACTGAAAATATTTTGTAAATCCAGCTGACATTTGAAGTGGACAAGGAATAGCTTAGTTATTAACTGTAACTTGCGAAGTCTCCTTAGCTGATCAAAAGAAGCGCCAAAAGCTTTGTGGGGATTCCTTCAAGAACCGTGAGCCCTAAATCAACTATCTCCGTAGAAGTTTTGTTCCGGCTTTTTCTTCGGCAGGTTATTTTTCGTTTTAACTGTAGGATATCCATAGAAATCAGGATGGGCTTTCTTTGCTCCCACGTTTCTTGATGTAAAAAAATCATATACACAGTGGGATACTATAGTTTTAAATTTTCCCCATAGCTTACTGACATCAGAAAGTTGACTATAATCATCAAAATGCCATTCTAGGTAGTCGAGAACAGACACAGCATCCGAGTTTTTTAAAATCTCGAACCACATTTTCCGGACGAGTGTTTTGAGATGGCGATTTAGAAAGTTGAATAGTGAATAATAGCATTTAATGCTCAGAGATACAGTCAATAACATCGACCTCATCAGCTTCGATCAGAATACTAACAGAAACCAGATCTAATGTTGCTTGGCCTCTGTCTGATACTCTAGTTGGGGCGTCCACTAGCTGTCGCTTATTAAAACAAAGATAGATATCTAACAGAAGTTCAAAGGATGCGACTTCAGTTTTTTTTCACTTTACCGGATGTCCAATCAATATTAGGCAGGTTGAAGTCTCCATTTAAAATAACCTTAGTTTTAGCTGTGAATTTCAGTGCCACAAACAACATAAACAAAGAGTATAAACGACCTACACTTAAAGAATAAAGTCATAAAATTCATGACTGTGGATATAGCACGCCAATTGCACAACTGAAAACAACGTTAGGGACGTGAATATTTCACAATTCAGGTGACTACATTCGCGGTCTGTAAAAGTAAAATTTAAAATAAAAAACACTTGTAAACGGATCAGTGCGGCAGCTGAGCTCACGTGCACTTTTTCGTGATCGCTTCGTGGCCGAATGAAATATGAAACCTTCATAAATATAGTTTTATTATTGCCCGTTTGTCTGTTTCTTAAATGTATGAGTTGTTGGGAAATATGTTCTCGATACCGAATTGGCCGACACTCAACAACAGATATTTCATAACCATTAGTGTATCTCTATATTACGGATAATTTCTGGGATCCACATGACCAGAGTTGGGCCTATCTTAAATACAGGGTGTCACAAAAGAAAATTTACACGGTCTTTTATACCGCAAAAATAAACTCGGCATCGCCGAACGCTCATTCTCCGTCCAAAGGTATAGCTAGAGGTCACAACCAGATGCCAAAGTTTCAGCCCGATCCGATAACTTAATCAAAAGTTATAAGTGGTTTTTTGAAAATTTCAATGGGAAAATGAAGTTCATTTTTGCCCGTTTTCAGTTTCTGGTGCCATAGAGCACTATGTGTTTGAAAACGCCGTCGGCCACCATTTTCCCACTGAAATTTTCAGAAAATCACTTATAACTTTTGATTAAGTTATCGCATCGGGCTGAAACTTTGGCATCTGGTTGTGACCTCTATCGCTACCTTTGGGCGGAGAATGAGCGTTTGGCGATGCCTAGTTTATTTTTGCGGTAAGAAAGACCTTGTAAATTTTGTTTTGTGACACCCTGTACAGTACTTAAGATACTGTATTTCAATTAGTGTTTGTGGTAAGTTTATATCTTGCAAAAAAAAAACTGATCGAAAGTATTTCCTACTCTTTCTTAATTACATTTTTAGCATCTTTTACTCATTACCTCAAATTCACTCTTAAGCCTAAAAACAAAATTTTCGCTGGAATACTTTAGGGGAATAAGAATCGGGAGACACGAGCGAAAAGACTAATCAATTGCTAACATGACGCAGAAGCGCCCGAACTCAGAACAAGAGAGTAGTCAGGACCAGAATGAAGAGTCAAAATGCAAAAAGCAAAATATTTATAGAAGGAAATGAAGAGAGGATCCCAAAAACGTGAGAGGTGTTTTGGTTTAATTTTGTGTGGTTCACCATCACCAGGGCAAGAATGTAAGCTTTTTTCCCCAGTCTGGTACTTCCGGGAGTGCTGTTTTTGCCACAGGCAGCTGGTGGGGGACGGTGATAGACCGGCTTTTTTTTATCAGGACAGATATTTTTACAAATAACGCAGAAAACAGAATAAGAGTAGGATGAGCTCTTAAAATGCAAACAAAACAAAAAAACTTTACAAAGTTCTGCACTTTCCTCAACGTGCTTCTGGAGTTAAATAATTGGGAAAAGTAAATGAATCGACAACCGCGAGAAACAGAGCACTGCAGTGCTTGTGTATCACATTGAACACTTTTCTGTCTTGTAAGGCTTAGTCATATCTGAATGCAACCTTTTGGTAGCCTACTTGAGGAATCCGCGCAAGTGCCATGCATAATGAGCATGATCCCTTCATACAATGGTATGAAGGGATCATGCACATCATGCATGGCACTCATTCTTTGTGGTATCTAAAAGTTCTGTAGCTTAACTCCAAATATAGTGACCATGATAAAGTATTGACCTTGGTAAAACGATGCGTTTAAATTACGCATTACAAAAACCAGAAGATGTTATTTTCGAGGACGTGATTATTGCTATAAGGCGACCTATTACTGCTCATCTGTTTAAAAGTATCATCGTGTATCATCGATCAGGGACGCTACTTCTTCTACTTGAACTGCACATAATGGAACTGCGATTTTGTTTTGGTTACATGTATTGCTTGCTGAAAACGAATCCGGTGCTATTGAAGTCAATACAAATTACGAAATGCGGAAGTATCTCCCAAAGTGATTAAATTAAGTTTCGAATTACTTGTACTTTACTCAAGATATTTTGCTGGGATAGTAACTTGAGTAGTAGTTTAGATACTTTAAACAGGAGCTATTTAGTAAATTATCTTAAATACTTTTGTGGAATATCTTGCCCGAATCCTCACGTAACGCAGTGTCACACACCGGAGTGACGTTTGGCGTAGCGTGACTTGACGTCACACTACACCATAAAAAACCACGTGACCATGTCACGTGATGTGACGTCACGTTGCATCATGGCAAACCAATTAGCTTCCGATTACGTCATGCGATTTGATGCCAGAGTCTCAAGACGGTGTATCGCGTTACGTTACACAGAATGGAACCTGTGCTCATGTGACGTCATGATGACCCGTTATTGTTTTACGTGACGACCAGTACTGTTTCCAATGTAGCAGTTGTTTCGCAAAAATTAACGGTTTTATCAGCTGTTTAGTGGGACAAATTGACCTTTTCCGGGTGTTGAAATTTTTTAGCATTTTTTTAAGTCATGTTAGCGGGGTTTCTTCTCTGGCAATCTACAATGTTCACAAATTTACAGTTGTTCGTTTTAATGCCTTAATTTATTTTTTAAGCTAGATTCATAGGGTCATAATATTTGCTTTCTCTCAGCAAAACTGTTGGAGTTAGAAGAACGCTTGCAACGACATTGAAATGTTATGGAAATTAAAGTGACACATTTTTAAACAGGATTTCAGCTGATTTGTGCGGGAATACATAAATACGATTTTTTAAGTGGGACAAATAAAATGGGTTAGTCAACTATGCACAAAACGTAAAAAAAACAAAACATGAGGGATATAATGTTTTTAAATTTCAAGTCGAGTTACTGAAAGTTTCAAGCAACGTTAGATGGGTCAGATACCTCTACTGTAAAATATAACTTCCTACAAAGCATATGAATTGGATCTCAAAAATGTTTAAGTTGCACCAAATATTAGAATAAAGATAGAAGCGATGCAGGTGTACCTCGGCATGCAGGTGTGGTAAGAAAACACCTGGTAACAGTAAAATGATGCAATGGACATCGTTCTATTCGTGGCAGCGGCGCGCCTAAGTCAAGCAGCTGACTTGTAAAAATTATTTTAATTATTGTGCTTATTTTTTTTACTAATTATGGCAGTAAATTCTCTTGAAAAGTCATGACTTCACTTTGCCTCAAAAAGATCAATCATAGGGGTTTATCAGGATTTACATTGTGTGTTTTTAATTATTTAGTCCATAACACTGGTGCCGATCGTCACGTTGAGGACGCCATGTCAACATCCTCCGGTGAATTTATCGGCCAAACAACCCGCCAACGTCTGCGGGACATAGGTCCGCTTAATTTGCGGGTATGCAATGGCCTTTTTTGTGACGATTTATTTACGTTAGATTTTTTTTTTTGACGACGCGTGTGGGATTTCCCTTGCTGCTACCCGTCTCGGAGAATGACACAGCACACCGGTTCAACAACACGTAAACATTTAATGAGCGCTATCGCCTGCGCCGCGATCCCAACAGCCCCCGCGCATCCGGCGACGGCCTTTTATCAGCGGCGGAACGCCGCTCGCGTGGCCAGTTGCCCTTGGCCCCCTCGTGGTCAAGATGACCACTTATGATTGTCGGAGGGGCAGCCTGGGCCAACCGCTTGGAATCGCCAGGTTGCCCACACATCTCCCCCCTTCCAAAAACGAAAACAGAGGACGTCTTTGATGGTCTTCGGGGGGGGGGGGGGGGGGCCTTCCTTCTGGGTCAGCAAGGGTCTTCTCAGACGAGCGAGCACGGGTCAGACGTCAGTACTTCCGGACAGTACCGATGCAGCCGTGGGGGGTGGTCTGATGATGGGAGCTGCGTTGCCGCTGTCTGGCACGAGGAACTAGAATTTAAAAACAACATGAGGCCATGGCGCGGTAGGAAAAAGTAGCCGCGCACACGAAAGATGCCTGCCCTACTGTGCACGCGGGAGCGCGGACCCTTTCTCTTCTCCCCCCCAAAACACCGAAGAGGGCATGAACATAATGCACTTAGAGCTCGTGCTACTCCCGGTCGTCTTCACCGCCGTCTCAAGTTGTACCGCGGTAGAGACGGTGTGGAATCTTCCGAGAGGTGGTCCGGATAGTCGTCATCTGGAACCTGCGACACATCTACCTCCTCGGGTTCATAGAAAGCTTCAAGGTCGGCGACATGAATAGACCCGCACACTTCACCAGATTCACAATGCACCAGCTCATAAGACAGGTTGGAGAGCTTGCTACTAACACGGTAGGGGCCATCCCACCTCTTTGCTAAAGAGGCCGTGAAGCCTCTAGCAGCATCACTCAGGGGATGAGTTCGCCTCAGTGCCAGATCTCCTACCTTGAACTGCAGATTTCGCCTCCCCTTGTTGTACTGGTTTGCCTGCTGCAGTCTCGAGACGTCGAGTCTCTCTCGAGCTTCACGCAGGTTCTCCGTAAAACGCTTCCGGAGATCTTCTGCGAACTGCGTGGTTGTGCGCTGCATGCTTGCAGGATCTGTGCAAAGAAGGCCGTTTCCCAGGGGAAACACGAGCTCTTTCCCAAAGTTAAGTTGGGCCGGAGTAAAACCCGTGGACCGGTCGGGTGTGCTAACCTCTACACCACTCCACCTCAGAACATGACTCTGGAACCATCATTTGCGTGGTCTGGAAACGCACGTGCACATAGAGCCGAGAGAAAACAGAGGACGTCTTTGATGGTCTTCGGGGGGGCCTTCCTTCTGGGTCAGCAAGGGTCTTCTCAGACGAGCGAGCACGAGTCTGACGTCAGTACTTCCGGACAGTACCGGTGCAGCCTTGGGGGATGGTCTGATGATGGGAGCTGCGTCGCCGCTGTCTGGCACGAGGATCTAGAAATTAAAAACAACATGAGGCCATGGCGCGGTAGGAAAAAGTAGCCGCGCACACGAAAGATGCCTGCCCCACTGTGCACGCGGGAGCGCGGACCCTTTCTCTTCTCCCCCAAAACACCGAAGAGGGCATGAACATAATGCACTTAGAGCTCGTGCTACTCCCGGTCGTCTAACTCTAATGATGCGCCTACCGGGACTAAGACTGCAGGCTTAGCGTCTGGTTTTATGTCGCTGGTGGCGTTATCCGCGAGTGCACCGAGCGTCAAAAGGTCGTCCTCACTCACGTTCCTGTCGGCGTCCTCTGTAGACGGCATCGTGTTGTAGTGGAGACTTCCGCAGGTCGATGAACTTAGGCTTGCGAAGAAACGCCCCCTGAACTGTGGGCAAACTCGGGAACGCAAAATTGACTATGTAAAACGTAAGAACGAACCCAGTTTGCTGCCATCCTCCCAGACGAGCAGCATATCACGTCTGGGCGCCAGTGTGGGATTTCCCTTGCTGCTACCCGTCCTGGAGAATGACACAGCACACCGGTTCAACAACACGTAAACACTTAATGAGCGCTATCGCCTGCGCCGCGATCCCAAAAGCCCCCGCGCATCCGCTGCGACGGCCTTTTATCAGCGGCGGAGCGCCGCTCTCGTGGCCAGTTGCCCTTGGCCCCCTCGTGGTCAAGATGACCACTTATGATTGTCGGAGGGGCAGCCTGGGCCAACCGCTTGGAATCGCCAGGTTGCCCCCACACGTTATATTTATTTTTAGGATTTCAGGCCTTAAAGAGGTACTAAACCACTTTCTAGGATAGTCCATTTATTGTCATAACTGTATTTATATGCTCTAACCATTCATAAAAAAAACATTAAATTCATGCGCGGCCCAGCTTTTTATTAAAATCGAAATCTAAATAGATTAAAACACCCGCATAATGCGATGACGTCACGTACAGTAATTATATATGTTTGCACGTAATGCGGCGTGGTGCACGTTCTGCTTAGTAGTCGTAAGGCCGTGACGAGGGATGTCACAAACCGACCGAGGGCCGATTTGGAAAACATTCGACCTCTTACAAACTTCTGACGCAAAGCTCGACATAAGCTCGATTGAGGTTCGACTATCATGCGCTCACATAATAATCAAAAGGGGATTACAAGCTACGCCAGATGGCAGAGGAGGGTTGCCGAATAACTATATCATTCAAAGATTTAGTGTCTGATTTTATATCAAAAATCGCGCCAAGATAGCGCCGGACAAACACGTATGTGCTGACTGCTCTGGGAAAATTTTCGGCCGGCAGCATTGCCTTGAATGTTGCGGTGGATCTGACCAGCGGTTTCATTGGTAATATATAAATGTAACCGCAGACGAATACGACGTGCTGATGGGCAGCGGACAAAGTAAGAACAAATGCACGTCAAGTACCCGACGGCGAAACTCGACAAGTGACACGCCCCTCTTTTCGGAAGAGGCCGACGGTGCCAAAAAATCCAACCAGTAATTGCGACGGTGAGAAGGAAAACAAGCTTCTCAGGATTGTGGAAGTGGTCCTCAAGAAAATGGACAAGCTTACCGCGACAGTGTCACCTCAAGGGCAAGTGATTGCTTCGCTACGTGACCAAAACGAAAAACTTGGAGCCGATGCGACCAAAACGCTGAATGCTATAAACCAACTAAAAACTGGAATTAAAAAACAACAACAAAAAAACAACCTCTTTCGAGTTTAGAGTTAAACATCCGAATACTTTTTCGGACGTTGTGCAGGCAGGTTTAGGACCCGGCAGAACAACCAGCACTTTCCCACGCACTGTGTGGTCACGAAACAACGCGCGGACGGCCTTGATCCCCATAGCCACGATGTCCCACGTCAAGAGAAGTGAACGGTGCAACTCCAACCAAGCAACGACACATCAACCTGCTGACGGTTTCATTGTCGTGAGACGGAATAAAAGTACAATGAGATCCGGCACATGCAAGTCTTTGACTGTCTCGAGCGGGTTTCGCCCACGAAAATTTCAGTTCTTGACACGCCTTCACCCGAACACATCTGAAAGTGTATGTAAACTCCTGGTTTCAGTTACGGAGGCAAGCGGTTTTCAATGCACCAGGCTACAAAGTAAGTTCATCACTTAAAAAACATTCCACATTGCGGTAGACGATGACAAGCTGGGCATCGTCAGGGACCTTGAACTGTGGCCTGACGGCTGTCTTTTTTGGCCTTTCTACGGTCCGCTAAAGGACAGTACGCGTTTAGGTCACGGGAATAATCAGCACAGCAATGGCAACAAATAAATCACGCAAGTTATTTTACTACCAAAACGTGCGTAGCATACGCGGAAAGGCAGGAAAAATATTCAGGAAAAATTGCCTTGCTTCCGATTGCGACATTTATTGCATTACCGGAACGTGGTTGCCAGATGATATTTCAAGTGTCGAGTATTTTCCCTCCCAGTGCGTAATTTTTGCGCGGAGATAAAGATTACAAACGTTGCAAACAGATTGTCTAGAGCGGCCTGCTGATAGCGATACGAGGTTATCTGAACTCTTTCCGCAGACCTGATTTAGAGAGCTACCAAGAGTGTATGTGGATCGAAATTAGTGTTGACGGTCAGCCCGGTATCCTCTTGAGAAATTATTATTTTCCCCTCAATGTAACTGCAATACTTTTAGTTCAACTATCCACCATACTTTGAACACGATAGATTTTACTCATTACCGTGTTTTTATTACTGGCAATTTTAAACTGCCCCATATGAACTGGAACACTATCGTAAAATCCAGTAACTGAGAGGTGCGCCGGAATGCAAATTATCTGTCCCAACTCGTAAACATTTTCAAATTGCTCCACAAAAATACTTTTGTGAACCGCAAGGGAAACCTATTAGACCTGTTCATCACGAATGTCAATGAGTGCACACTCGAAGGGGCCAGGGTTTCACTGGTTCCGATAGACACCTGCCATGTTCCATTTGAGGTAACTTGTATGAAATTTTGTGAACGGGGCCAAGAGTGCCCGCGACAGACAGCTTTTTCATACTCAAAGGATAATTATCTCAGATTCTGGAAAAGTAGATTGGTCAGTTATCACCTCATCTGAAGTAGACGTAGACTCACAAACATCAATATTTACAGACAGTCACGGCAGCAATAAAAACGTTTAGCATGGTCTCTAAATACCACAAAAGTAATCACTATCCGCACGCCACCATATCCCCCATCCACTATTAAAAAGGTCGAAGGGGGGATATGATGACGTCAACTTGGTTGCGTGTGTTCGCGCACACCGGCGGCTGCTTACTCATGGGAAGATTGTGCGCCGCTTATTATAGACACTGTAATGCTCGGTTCACCGCCCCTCTAAACTCTATCATCAAGTCCAAATCTAACCATACGCCATTTAAAGAACTTCAGATTGGGTGAGGTATTTTCAGTGGAGATTACATGGCAGATGCTATCAATGATTATTTTAGAAACGTTCGTGCACACAATCCCCCGAATACCACGTCATCGAGCATTTTCAAACGAGCCCACCTAGAGCATACTATTTTGCTGAATCCTGTCACTTCTTTTGAGGTTGAGGCAGTCGTAGAAACACTAAAAAGTAGAAGTGCTTGCGGGGATAACATAAAAGTCGAACGGATCAAATATGTATCTACCATTTTATAAGTGAGCCCTTGCAACATATTATGAATCTTATATTTGAAACTGGTAGTTTCCCACATGTTATAACAACTGCGGGAGTAATTATACGTCTCTTTTTTTCTGGCCCCTCCGTAGATGAAATAGAACAAGAGGCTAATAACTACCTACGAGATCTAAACACGCGGCTCGACATAAATAAAATACAATTTAATGCTGCAAAAACAAAGTAGATGTTATGTATGCCAGAAAATAAACAAAATTCATAAACTGCCATGTTAGACGAAAAACAACTGCATTATAAACCATATAACTGATTGCAAATTCCTTGGGGTATGGTTTAGTGGCAAACTATCATGAACAACACAAACTGAGCATATAAAAAGTGACCGCTCTAGAACAGTACGAATAATTTATAAGGCAAAAGAGCTCTTACGAACATAGTTGGAGGTACAAATATACTGCACCCCCTTTTTTCAAACACTTCACTACAGTAGAATTACGAGATGGAGTTTGCTTGTACAAGAATACCAATTCCGGGTACACTATATAAAGGGAGTAGAGAATGTAGGGGCTGATAATTTGAGCCGGGTGTGACGGCAGCTGAGGACCCTTACGGGCACGTGGTTGTAAATATTTGTATGGTGCGAGCGTTTGAATGAGGGTGTGACATTGGAATTAGGACTGCAAACAAAGTTTTGTTCGAACTGCGGCGGAAGGTGTAAATGGAACTTCGGGATCTGCCCATCTTGTGAAGTTTTTTTTTTTCTTTTTTCTTTTTGTCCTACAAACGAAGACAAAGATTCTTCGTGATGGGTGATCCACCACGAAGAGAAGGAAGAAAAGAGATGCGCGAGGAATGGCGCGGTTTTTGAAACAGGGTTCGAGACGGGCACGAGCACAGCTAGGACTCGGAAGGCGAAGCTGCGAACAGCTGTTCGGACATCGGTAGACGTGACCAGGTGTCAGAGGCCTGACTCTGTCCCCGCCTCCTCTCGTGGTCAAGGCGCCGGCCTGCCAGAGGCCGACTGGACTACCTGAGGCGCTGAAGACAACTCCAGCGACCTGGTTCACCAACATCTCCGGGAACGAAACGCTCCAGGGTAACAACAACTGCCGCCGAGCCCATCAACCACGAGCCCTCCATACCCTCCTTCGGCGCTACCCCTCCATGTAACCAGGAAAGAAAACTGTGAGACAACACATACAAGGACATTCTGTAAATAGCCGCGGTGTAAATATTTGGTTCTTCTTTTCTTCTGATGTCTATGCCACAATAGTGAAATATTTCCTAACGCATCCTGTGCCTTCCGTACTTCTATTAAGACCCTAAACACACGAACCACGTACCATCACAATTGGCGTCCGCGACAGGACGGAGGACAGATTGGATCGTTCGGAAATAATCATTAAGTATGGATCTCAAAGAAATTAAAGAGCTAGGCAAGCAGCTAGGCCTACAAGGTGTTGAACTTAAAGAATGGCGGGACGAGAAAGTCGCTTACGAACGCGAAGAGAAGGCGCGTGAGAAGGAGGAAAGGGCTGTGGATAGAGTAGCAAATCGAGAGAAGACTGAAGTAGAAGAACGAACATTACAGTTACGCATAAGGCTAGCTGAAACGGGAGCGACAACTTCTGCCGAGATCACAACAAAGGGCAGCAATAACGGAAGAACAAACTCCAGTCACCTCTCTCCCCGGAAATTTATTCCTCCATACGATGAAAGGCGAGACAATGTAGACGCCTACTTGAAGCGTTTTGAATGCATTGCTAAGGGCAAGACTGGCCAGAACCGAAATGGGCTACCGCCCTAAGCATGTGCCTGGCGGGAGATGCGTTGAAAGTCTACGGCAGACTATCGCCTCGGGATTCTATCAGTTATGAAGCGACCAAGCGAGCTCTTCTGGATAGATTCTGTTTTACAACGGAGGGGTATCGAGATAAGTTTAGGAAATCGAAACCCGAAGAAGGGGAGACAGCCAGCCAATACACTGCCCGGCTTCAAGGATACTTCGATAGGTGGATGGAGGTGGAGGAGACACCTTCAACATACGAAGCGCTGAGAGATAAGGTCCTGGCAGAACAGTTCCTATCTCAGTGTCACACAAAACTACGGTTGAGGCCACCGATCGATTTCTTGAGGCGCAACAACAGAAGAACCTCTTCTCCTTTAGAGACGATGCAAGAGCCACGTCAACCCATAGACCTAACCTCGATGCGCCGGCGTTTGCGAAACCTAAATGTTTCCTGTGTTGCAAGCTCGGTCACAAAGCACGAGAGTGCAGAAGTAGTTCCCGGCAAAATATTCCATCATGTTCGTTTTGCCAAAGAGAAGGGCATGATGAAAATGACTGCCCCAAGAAAGAAAAAAAAATCCACGAATCCTGTGTATGGTGGAGCCTGAATTAATAGAAAGCACACAGACTCCACTTGGAAACTTTGTAGAGAGATCAGGTCTTGGATCCACAAAGGATTGCGAGGCAGGGCTAGTTAACGTGGTTCACGAAAACGACGAGGTATTTGACGTTATAACATGCCCGTCTTACGGGGGTTGCTTAATGAACAACCAGTCAGCGTGCTACGTGATACGGGTAGCAATGCAGTGATAGTTCGACGCGACTTGGTAAAAGATTCTTGTCTCACGGGAAAGACAGGAAAGGTTTTTCTTGTAGATTGCACATCCTTGCAGCTGCCGGAGGCAAAAATGATGCTGCGTTTTCAACACTTTGTTGGGGAATTGGTCATGAAGTGCATGGACACACCTCTCTATGATGTGATTGCAGGGAATATTCAGGGTGCACGAGGAGTCGATAAGCCGGACTCCGAATGAAAAAACAAAACGGTCCAGCACGCCTCACAATAACCTAAAAAGGAAGATGCCTCGATAGACACTGCAGCAACGACTGAGGTGTCAGCTGCAAATACACTGAAGCCCTCGAACAAAAAGGGCACATCTAAGGAAACGAAAAGGCAGGAAGTCACCACCGAAGTCCTAAAGGAATATCAGCGATGCTATCGCACGTTGGAGAGTTGTCAGAACAAAATCTGAGAGATACACCGCGCCAAGGATGGATCAACAAACAGCTTTTATTTCTCGAAAGGAGTACTATGTCGACTTTACGAACAGAAAGGAGGTAAGGTGTTTAAGCAAGCAGTCGCCCCAGCCGCCCTGAGGACGTACGTCATGGAGGTAGCACACGACAGCGCAATGACTGGCCACCAGGGAATGAAGCGTCCCGCTGACAGGGTACTGGAGGTCTTCTATTGGCCAGGAGTGCAGGCCGACATTAAAAGATACGTGAAATCATGTGATGCATGTCAGAGGGCCACTCCTAAGGGAACGGTCAAGAGCGCGCCCTTCGGCCGAATGCCAATCATTAATACTCCATTTGGAAGGGTGGCTATTGACATGATAGGTTCGCTTCCTACGAGCTCCGAAATTAAGAACCGCTACATTCTAACTATGGTAGATTTCGCGACGAGATACCCTGATGCGTAGCGCTACCATCCTGTGACTCTCACACAGTAGCGGAAGGCCTATTAGAAATCTTTTCGCGCGTGGGCCTCCCCAGACAGTTTTTGTCTGATCGTGGGACAAGCTTCACATCGGGGCTTATGCGGAAGCTCACTCGAATGATGTCCATCCAACAGCTGCTGACGACTCCGTACCACCCCATTTGTAACGGTTTAGTGGAGATGTACAACGGTACTTTGAAGCAGATGGTGTGCAAGATGTGTCAGGAGAAGCCCCGATCATGGGATAAGTATCTCGCCCCACTCCTGTTTGCCTATCGAGAAGTCCCCCAAGCGAGCCTAGGTTTCTGTCCATTTGAATTGATCTATGGGAGGCATATCCGGGGACCATTGACGGTACTAAAAGAGATCTGGACGAATGAGGAGTTAGGACGAGATCTTAAAACAACATAGTCGTATGTTTTGGACCTGCGGGATCGCATTGAAGAAACCACAGAACTGGCACATCAGAGCTTGGCAGCCGCCAGCAAACAGCAGAAGAAGATGTACGACAAAAAGGCAGGAAGACGACTTTTAAAAGTAGAAGATAGTGCACTGTTATTGGTACCGGCCAAGAAGAACAAGCTGCTCGTGCACTGGAAGGGTCCCTACAAAGTAGTAGGAAAAATAAACAAAGTCGACTACGTCATAGATTTAGGCCATACTACGAAGGTGTTTCATATTAATATGTTAAAAAAGTATGAGGACCGAAAGAGGGATACCGAGGTTAAGAATCAGGCGATCCTATCCAGACTCCACAATACCCAATCCCCTCCGCAACGAGAGAGACGATAGAAGAGAAAGTGGCACAAATGTTGGTGCTACAAGTGATTGAGCAATCAACGTCACCATATCGTTCTCCTCTAGTCCTAGTGAAGAATCAAAATAAGTCACATCGCGTCTGCATTGACTTCCGACGTCTAAACGACATACTCATTCCCGATGCCGAGCCCATTCCGCGGATAGAGGACGTGTTCGCGGAAGTTGGGAAAAGAAATATTTCTCGAAGCTAGACTTGTCAAAAGGTACTGGCAGATTCCTCCTACCAACGACTCTAAAAAAAAAAAAAAAAAAAAAAAAAAAAAAACACCTCGGACTCGGAAGGCGAAGCTGCGAACAGCTGTTCGGACATCCGTAGACGTGACCAGGCGTCAGAGGCCCGACTCTGTCCCCGCCTCCTCTCATGGTCAAGGCGCCGGCCTGTCTGAGGCCGACTGGACTACCTGAGGCGCTGAAGACAACTCCAGCGACCGGGTTCACCAACATCTCCGGGAACGAGACGCTCCAGGCTAACAACAACTGCCGCCGAGCCCATCAACCACGAGCCCTCCACCATCCTCCTTCGGCGCTACCCCTCCATGTAACCAGGAAAGAAAACTGTGAGGCAACACGTACAATGACGTTCTGTAAATAGCCGCGGCGTAAATATTTGGTTTTTCTTTTCTTCTGATGTCTATGTCACAATAGTGAAATATTTCCTAACGCATCCTGTGTCTTCCGTACTTCTATTAAGACGCTAAACACACGAACCACGCACCATCACAACTACCGTTTACTAGTTTCGGGCCCAATGGTTAAAACCAACTATAATGGACTTATAAGTTTACAAAAACATATCTTAAGGATAATGGCCAACTCGAATCACGCTATAGAAGCCGAAAACCTACTCAAACATTAAATACCTATCCACTTTCTAAGCTTTACCATTAACCTTGAGCAGCTTATTTATAGAAACTGGGTAAGCGGATGTAACCTCATTCCTGCAAATCTGTCTGAATGTAAGCAAGGGAAAAAGGACATAGAGACTACCATCTATTAGGAATAACTAGGGCAAACAAATGGTCAATATTTAGATTCCCGAGCTCCCAAATGCAGTCGGCAATAACTTGACAATTACTGGAAACCAAATAAAATTAAAAAAAAAAGATCTACGCTCCTTTTTAATCGCCAATGGGTTAAAAATTCTGTTGGTATATTGAAATACATTTTTGAGTATTCTAACCAATATTTTTTGGTGAATCCGTTTTTATTGCTATTTTTTATTTGTTTATTTAATTATTTTAGTATCCTCAAGGCCCTGAACTTTTACAGAGGGTAGTAGGACAAGTTAAATATGAAATACAAACAATATACAAACACTAAAAGCCAAGAACTTAAAATGTCTAAAAAATGTGTAAACAAGTTTAGAAATTACAGAAGAAGCAAAACAAACAGAGAAAAGTATTAACATATGTAAGCACTCACCGCACTTTTAAATAGAGCAAAGGACGGCATGTTTACCAATTGCATGGGAAGGCGCTTTCAACCTGAAGATGTTCTGGGAGTAAAAGAGTTATAATAGGCTGAGGTATTGCGATGAGGAATTCCGACATTAAATTGATGATCTACGAGCGATGAGATGAAAACATTTTTTAACATTGGTTTGCTTTGTAGTGAAGTATTAGAATGATAAATTTTATAAAAAAAGACGCAAACGAGATATTTTTCCGTGTAATGAAAGAGCAGGAAATGATAAATTAGGTTTCATAGTTGAGACACTAGATGTGCGATGATATTTCGTAAATATAAAACGGGTATCGCGCTTCTGTAGGGCTTCAAGTTCAGCCACGAGAGTTGAGAGACACGGATCCCAGATTGCTGCATAGGCTAGTTAGGAAAGGACAAGGGTTTTCTACATGAGTAGTTTTAGGGACAGTGGGACTAAATTAAAGTTTCTCTTAAGGTAACCAAGAATGGAGTTAGTGTTGGCGATCATCTGGCCAGTTTGCTTTTTCATTGACATGTAAGGAGTGATGTGAACCCCAAGATACTTGTAGTATGGTACAGCTTGAAGAGGAATTTCAAAAATTGAGTAAATGGAAGATGTAGTAAATATACGAGTGATTTTTATCGCTTTACATTTGTTAGTATTAAGGGACATTTGCCAGAAATTACACCAATCAGAAACAGCTTCTAAGTCATTTTGAAGAAGCGTGATGCCAGTAGTATAAGTGACTTCTCGGTAAATTTTAATAGATGATGATACGCACAATGGTAAGTCATTTGCGTAAATTAAAAACAGCAAGGGCCCCAAGACAGACCCTTGCGGTACACTAGAAGTAACAGGTTTCATAGAATAATTTACATTGTTGGCATGCACGAACTGAGAACGGTTAGTTAAAATACATGTAATCCAACACAGCACGTTCGGATCCAGATTACGTTGACAGAGTTTAAAGGGTAAGCGTTTATGAGGAACTTTGTCGAAAGCTTTGCAGAAATCTAAAAAAAAACAAAGTCGATTTGGGATCAAGGGTCAAATATGGAAAGTGAATGATTATTGAAGGTCAGTATCTGAGTCTGACAGGATAGGGATTCATGAAACTCATGTTGTGATGGGGAAAAGAAGGAATTAAAATCTAAGTATTTAACCGAATGAGTGAACTTTACGTGCTCTTAAAGTCAACAAGGTGTGCTGATTAAGGAAATAGGGTGGTAGTTAAGTGGACTATGTTTTCCGCCATATTTATGAAGTGTAATCACCGTCCCTATTTTCCACTCAGGCAGTACAAGAAAAGCAAGATATTGTTCAAAAATGTTGAAAAAGAAAATTGAGATAGAATTTTTAGTATTCTAAAGGAGTGTGGAAATGACACTGTCAACTCCAAAAGACGAAGACGTTTTTAAATTATCAATCGACTTTAAAATCCTGTGATAGTGGTGGTGGGCATGGGAGCAACGGCAAGATGCGGTCGACTAACACCTACTCCTTAGTACTTGTGCCCATTCTGTCTGTGCTGCATTTCTTGGCCGGCCATGTCCCGTTCCAGCCTGTGATCATCACAATTGAGTTCGTTGCCTGGCATGTGCCGAGTCAGGCGGGTGACGCCGATAGATTTCCGAGCAACGTCACCGACTTTTTGATCTTCAAACCGTGCTGGGTTGGCAAGTCTTCGCTATCAGCGTCATCAACATCATTGAGCATCGATGGTCGGTTTTACGAGGAATAGACAACTAGGTAATAACTTATTCGTGATCACTCGGTGCATAGAGATAGCAATGAAAAGTCAAAGGTCATTATGGGTAGCACTTCTGGACATGAAAGGGGAATATGACAATGGGAATTAGGAAAAACTCTGGGACCAACTGAAGGGATAGGGGCCAGGGGGAACCACGGTTAAGTTTCTAGAACGGGTTTATACGAAGAATAGAGTGGTTATAACATGGGACGCCGAAACTACAAGACCAGCTGCAATAAAAAGAGGACTTGACCGGGTTTCCCATTCTCTCCCCTGCTCTTTATGATATACCTCAGTGAGATGGAAAAAATTATTAGAGCAGTGCAACCTAGGTTTCGACCTGAATTACATGGACGAAGGACTTAAAGTAAATCAAGTATTGCCAGGGTTAATGTATGCAGACCACATTGTACTCGTATCAGAAAGTCGTGAGGCAATACAGGAACTGATTAGGGTCTGCAGCAGGGAAGGGGACAGTTTACGCCTAACATTCAGAAGGACAACTAGGGTATAATATTTTTCACTGACTAGAACGGGGAATTAAACATGAGGAAGATACATAGAAAGGGGGGACGGACAACGAAGACTTCCAACTAGCAACAACATTTATTGACCCGAAGCTTGCATATATAGGTGAAGGAGGGGAGGGTGAAAGACGCTACACTGGAAAGTGGGAAAGCGATGGGAGAGGGTGTAGAGCCAGGGAAGTGAAGGACAAACCCGTGGGGTTGACATCTAATCGCTTGGAGCCGCGGAAACGAGGGACGTCAGCTCTGGCCCCAGGAAGTTCATCTCCCTCCAGGATAAGCCTATGGACGGGGACCCGAAGTTGTTGTGACTGTGGTGCATGGCGAAGGCATCCATGATCTCTCGTCCGTATCTTGAGGCGTGACCTCCAATCCTGGTGGTCGAGGGAAGGTCGGCCGAACAGGGTTCGCTGCACTCAGAGGTATGTTTGGCAATCGGATGGTAACTAATCTCCGAAGTGTCGGAGGCGGCTTTCTTGATCTCGTTTGCATGTTCCCTCACCCGATCGTTTGGGCATCGGCCCGTCTGTCCGATGTATTTAGCACCGCAAGACATGGGAATCGAATACACGCACTTTTTGCAGCAGGTTACAAAATTGCTGTGGTGTATATTCTGGCACGGGGGCGCTGGACCGGGGTTGTTGACCTTTCTACAGATAGAAGCTCATTTGAGCTTGCAGGAAAATACAGCGTTAGTGTTGAAGCCGAGCGCAATAGATTTCAGGCGATGTGAGGTGTTATGTATGTAGGGATGCATGCGAAGCGTGACTTAGGAGGGAGGGGTTTGGACTTCTGCCCCGCGACAACTGTTTTGATTGTTTCTTCCGCTTGCCGAAGACGAAACAAACGTGCGTAATTAAGTTACTTCAAATAAAATTGAAAGTGCCATCAAAGTCTGGCTTCAAAATCGACACTGACGCCTCAACAAATGATTATGACAACTCCACGAAGATAACGAAGAACTTTACGCATGACAGACCAGATGAACAACTGAACACTCAGTCCTACGTAGCCGGGTGGGCGGGCAGTCAGATATGTCATCATGCTTGCCAAGTCCTTACTGGAATAAGAAACATGGAACGCCTCGAAAAACACGCCTGCTGAAGAATAATAAATACTCGCACGCGAACACGACACCACCTTAGGGCTTAGCTCTTCATCTAGCCGGTAACATCAGGCGTGCCTTTGACACACATTTCACTGATATATTGGATCAAACAACAGTTTACCTGAATGCGTACTTGAGGCCGCTGAACGACACTCGAAACAAAAGCAAGGCGTGCAAGGTTTGCCTGGACACGTACATCAACAAGTACTTGAATATACTTTTGAACTGCTTCGTCAAGCGAGCAAACAAACAACCTGCCAAAGTCAGTGGGAAAATAAATGCGAAAGCAAAAATAGTCACACACTGCTAGCACGTAGCAGACTGAAGCGTGCGACTAACCGGGCAGTGTCAGCTGGACTACTTTATTCCTTTTCTCTGTTTTGTTTAAGTCCCTACTAAAGCCACGAAAGCAAATAAAAAAACGCAAATATGTAACGTGCAGCTGAAAAAAAAGAAGAAAAAAAGTGAAGCTCTTTTTTTTTTCGAAGAGTTTCGTCTTGTCGCTTCCGCTTTGTTGGTTGTGGACTCAACACCGACGGCGACCACCACCGGATTATATTCTCCTACCGACTCCCCGCGCGATCGTCTTCGTTGAAGGAGGTCTTTGCTGGGTGCATTGTATCTTTATATCGTCTCCTAACTTTTTTGTTTCTTTCGCCGTTGTTCGCGACTGCTCCCCATTTCTTTTTATTTTCGTCTGGGATGGGGACCCCAACTTTTCTGCAAAGTTTGGAAAGTGTTTGCACGATCATTTTTCTTGATACTTTTTGTTTTTGTTACGCCGCAGAGGCTGGTGCGATTGCTCTGGCAATCTGAATATGTTGTTTGCGCGCGTTTTAATGATCACCTACTCAGGTTAGAAATCTGACAACGCCGTTTGTAACAGATCAACAGTAACCTCTTACGACGTATTTCGAGAAGCTGAGCACCTTTTTTCCGCTTCCCAGATATGCTTCAAACGCGTGTGATCTCCTAAGTGGCGTTCGAGACCGCTATATTAACTGCGCTATCTTTGTTTCTGCGCGCGTTGTAATTTGAGTGTTGTTGCAGTTGCGATCAGTGGATTCCGCTTTGCAAGCGGCCTGACCGTAATGAATTATTTCAGCTGTTGGACTGACGAAACGGGGCTCGCAAAGCCCGTCGCAGCGCCTATACTTTTCCATTGCGTGGTCTGTTTCCGTAAACTCTGTGTCCGTTAGACGCTTCACTGTCACGTTCGCCGTCACTCCAATAGGTTTTCGGAGAAGTTTCCAGTATTGGAGAAGCTATATGGTATTTTGTATATCGTTTTGAAAAAAAAATGCTTTTAGAGTTAGTCTGCATAGCGCAGAAAAAAATAACCTACTCACGCTGTTCAGCGGAAATTTCGCTCTGTCGTCATGCGAGAAAAACAAAAAAGTGGCTCAATTCATGCCACTTCCTGCCTAGCAGACTACACGGTTTAGAAGTGAGCTTAGACACAATTCAAAGACG
Organism: Ixodes scapularis; assembly: GCF_016920785.2. Lineage (NCBI taxonomy): Eukaryota > Metazoa > Arthropoda > Arachnida > Ixodida > Ixodidae > Ixodes > Ixodes scapularis. The sequence goes on along the minus strand of NW_024609868.1, from coordinate 168,807,010 downwards.
CCATCGCATGGTGCATTGTGGTACTTTCGTAGCCCGCCCGCATTTCTTTCTCTATTGACAGGAGGACCAATTCTGCTAAACGTTACGGAAACGCCGATGAAACCTATTTTTTTAAATGTGTGATCTTTACATTTCTTATGATGGTGTTTAGAAAAACTGTTCGGGATTTTTAAATTTGCCGAAAATAAATGTTAAAACCTATGTAGATCAATCATGGGTCTTTATCTAAGCTTCTCATTCATTCCCAATGAAAATGCAACGCGTTTTGGTTTTTATATGTAAAAGATAACGCTACTGCGCATTTTGTTTTAATGAGGCTTGTTAGAGCTGTGCACTCCTAACTAACCCTAAGGCATAAAGCTTGTACACTAACTTTAATACAAATTTGGGCGGTCAAAAGAGAAAATTGGTTACTGAGAGTATATCGCTGAGATATACTACAAAGGGGCGGCCAACTAGTGAACGCACAAAGTCAAAATATCGACGAATAAACTAACCTCGTTCCGCAAAGACAAAAACTTACATTTTTCAGGCAAACTAGAGCGCCATTTTAAAATAATCCAACTCGTCGCAGGCACATGCTACCCGATAATGTTATGGATAATTAATCGGAGCAATAGTCGTCCTGTCGTAGGTTTCGTCAAAATAAAATAGGTTTATAGATCTGTTTTTGCACATCGGATACGGTACGATCGGCCCTCCGGTATGAATTGCTCATGGGCTGCCACAGAAATCCCCCATGTGCGCAGTGAGTACCGGAGGAACCATCGTGCCGTATCGGATGTGCAAAAACGGTTCCCTAAAACTCACTTCTAAAGAATGGCGTGCACAATATGCATTAATCATGTCTGGAATAGATACAGTATTGAGCGTCATCGACACGACCATTTCAGGGTTTCCGCTGCGAGGGTAACCCCTGAATTGCCGTTTGGCGTTGAAACAATTCCAGGTTAAATCGTATAATAGGATCGGCTCCCACACGGTTGCATTACCTATCCATTTCACCAAAGCTGTGTTGTTCGGCAGGATAGTTAGCACCACATTCGCCTGATTCGGAGGAACCGAAAGAGGAGAATTTTAAGGATAACAACGCATCATTAATTGCTGCAACGTCAACGCGAAGGCGCGTGCTGGACGTTCTGCGTATTTTTTTAAAGTAAATGACGCGAAATTCAATACGTTTTTCTTTTTGAAGTTTAATGAAAAAGTGGCATTTGAAGTTAGTTCAGTGCTTTTATAGCTTGATATTTGTTTTATTCAGGTCGTCTCAATACAGTTTCTTCGATCTCCTTCCCCTTGAAAAATCCTTGATTATAGAATGATAATGAAAAAAAAGCCCCATACAAGCATATCCTATTATGGGACATCCTATTCCAGCAAAATGGCAATACAAGCGTAGTGAGTTAAGGTGGAACGAAGCAGGCGGATGAAACCGTACAGACATACCACGTGGACACCCTATACCAGCATACAAGATTACAACGGAAAGATGCAAGTGGGGACAGTGAACCGTGAGCATGACATTCACAAGAAGTTAGCACAAATCCCGCAAATGCTATTGGTTTTTGGACCCCTAAAAAATAAGGTCGATGATTTGACCAGCGTAAAGGAAACAGTGCAAGAAATCGAAAGAAAGGTCCAAAGAATGTCGGACAGATATGACGAAGCTATGAAAAAGCTAACAACGCAAGAAAAAGAAATTGCAGATATCAAACGGAGAGTAATCAAGATTGAGGAGACTCAACCAAAAGACGAAAAAATAAAAAAAACTTAAACAAGACCTCAACAACCTCGAGCAATACGGCAGGCTAAACAACCTTGAAGCTCATGGCATCCTTGCCACTGAAAACGAGAGCCTAATTGAAAAGCTCGGTAGCGTCGCGGACAAACTGCAGGTAACGCGGCTAAAAAAAAGGACGTGGCAGCCATTCACTGTATTCCAACAAGAAAAGAAAAAACGCCGCCGATAATGATAAGATTCATGAACCGAACCATCCGAGACGAATGGCTAAACAATAAGAGAAAGCTCCGATCGGATGACTTAGATGATAACATTTACTTACAAGAAAACTTGACGGAAACGAACAAAACGCTCTATTTTGATGCCAGAGGAAAAGCTAAGGAACTTGAATATCGATACACGTGGCACAGATGCGGTTGCACGTACTTAAGAAAAAAGGACGATGATTCGGGCAATCCCTATCGCAACACGGAGTGATCTTGATAAAATAAAGTAAATTGAAAATGGATGGAAGACAGACATATTCATCCCTTGAGAAGTAGTGGGAAAGTGTAGCCACTACTATTGATGAGTGTTCTTTTATTTTGTTGTATGTAAATGTTCGTAGTCCTAAAAAAGCATTGCAATGAAATAAACAGTCGGGTGGAGCCCTATCTTGATAAGCTAGATGTTATTGTTTTTTCAGAAACTAATATCAAAACAGGAGAAGAAACATTGTTTTTTCTTGAAAATTTCGATGTGGTTTTTCACAGTAGAGACGGTCGAAGGGGAGGTGGAGTTATGGCCATGATTAAGAATAAACTTAAAATTATCAAATACAAAAAAACTCAATTTCCCTCAACAGAGGCTCTTCACGTTGAACTAGATAAGAACAAAAAATCATTAACGAGAAAAGAGTCAAAGTACAGGCTAGCTGGTGGAAGTCAACCATTTCGTCGTTTACCCTGAGACTGGGTTTTTTTTTGAAGAGCAGAAGTAACAGAAGTAACAGAAAAAGACCTGTCTGTTTTTCTGTTACTTCTGCTCTTCAAAAAAACCCCCAGTCTCAGGGTAAACGACGAAATGGTTAAAAAATCATTCTCCGTATTAGGTCTCTATCGAGCGCCCCAAGGAAATATAGGTGATTTTATAGACGAATGGTTAAATGAGAATAAATGGTTAAATGAGAATAAAGAGAATGACATGATTATTGCTGGTGATATAAACATTGACATTCATAGTTTGAATGTGACTTTTTAAAAGATAGTGGACTTTTATACGAATATTAAGTACAGACATATGCCGTACGCCTATGGTGGTATATATCTGTAACTATGTGCACAAGTGAGTGAGCGTGACAGTATGTAGCGAGAGTGTAAGTGATATGCTCTATCCCAGCTGAAAATGAGACAAGCAACACTCTGACAAGAAATGCATCAACAGCATCAACTGTTTTGTGCTGTGTTTTGAAGCAAGTGTTCCGTAACGCTCCGGTTTTCTTTTTTTTTTTTTTTTGTGCGCGTGTTTGTGTGTGTGTGCTGGTGTGGTCGTGTCAGGCCTGTGCTCTTACTTCGTACTCATTTCTTTTCTTCTTTATTCATTACGTTTTTAGGTCTTAGTTCATATCACCTTCAAGTTTTGGAGTAGCCGGCGCCATTTCAAGGCTGCCAAATTCTCCATAGCACCATTTATTTTCTTCTTCTTCTTCCGGCTTGGAACCAATGATACAGGATTTAGCAAGGGAAGAAGTATCCGGAGGAAAATTAACCCATTCGTGTATAGATCGCATACATACACGAACAAAAGAAGGTAAATTTGAAGGAACAGTAATTACTGAAAAAGTGGCCGATCATTATTTTATAGCAGTGACCATTTCGAATTTTTTTAGGGATGGAAAAAAAGAATATGTTGAGAATTTCTTTGTTAATAATAGGAAAGTTGATATGTACATACAGGAAGTGAACTGGAATGAAATTGCTAAGGAACAGGATCCTCAAAAACTATATGACAGTCTTATAGATATATTTGATCATATATACGAAAAATCAACTAAAAATAATATAAAGAAACGCAAATTACAGAATGATTGGATAACTAAAGAGATTGAATATCTACTCAAAGACAAAATGAAGACATGGCAGCTCTTAAAGCGCTTTCCGAACAATGTAAAGTATAAAAATGAACATCGTGCAATTAGGAACAAGGTAACCTCCCTCGTAAGAAGTGCGAAAAGAAGTTATTATCGGACGAAAGTTTTAGAAAGTAAAGATACAGCACAGTGCTGGTCACTCGGAAATCAGCTGTTGGGCCGAAAAAAAAAGAAATCGATTGAGGACACAATTAAAATTAATTTCTGTTATAATTGGGATATGGAAGCGATTGCAAACGGATTCCATATAGAATATGTACACTCCATTGAGAGTCTTTGTTATGGTTCAACAGAAAGGCAAACAAATCAAATCGGAATGAACAACTCAATTTTTCTTCCAGACATGTCGGAAAATGACCTAATTGAAATTGTGAATCAAATCAAAACAAATAAAGCAGTGGGGTTAGACCAAATAATGGCAAGAGATATTAATAAGCACGCCCATATATTAAAACCAGTGCTCCTTCAACTATATAACAGTATTTTCTCAGGGGGCGTCATTCCCAAAAAGCTAAAGATAGCCGTTGTCAGGCCTGTATAAAATAAAGCCGAGAAAAATAAATTAATGCAAAAATTTATAGCAAAGAATGACATATTAATTCATACACAATATGGATTTAGAGAAAAATGAAAATCTAGATAATGGTAAATTTGTACTACCGTTATTCATCAATTTTACACGGGCTTTTGAAACAATAAATCATTCTATATTGTTAGGTAGGTTGTACAGCATAGGGATTCGAGGTAGGGCATATGACTTTGTTAGAAATTATCTCCTGGATAGATATCAGGTAGTGCGACTAGGGACGAAATACAGTACAGCAAGAAAGGTTAAGCAAGGTGTACCCCAAGGAACAGTACTAGGCCCTCTTTTTTTTAATCTATACGTGAATGAGATTGCTCAAGTCAAACTAACAAGTAAATTATTTCAGTTTAAAGACGATACAGTTATTGTATTTGCCCACAAAAATGATAAGACTGCCGTTAGGGAAATACAGGAGGATATCTATAATATTCTTCAGTGGTACCGTAAAAATCAGATTATTGTAAACACCTCAAAAACTCAAATAATGTGCTTTAGAGACCCAAAAAAATGTTAGCTTAATTACCCATCAAAATGCACGAAAAAAACTGTCTTAACTGTTCATGCACCGCAATGAAGTGATCAGAAAATGTCAAATACCTTGGAATGCACATAGAAAACTATCTTAAATGGAATATTCATGTTGAACAAGTGTGTAAAAAATTAAGGGTACTGACGGCTCATATATTTCACATCCAAGATATAGTTCCGCATTCTGTACTTCGAATGATTTACAATTCACTAGGAAAATCTGTCTTACAATATGGAATAACGGCTTATGAACACTGTGCTCAATATCTACAAACAAAAATAGAAACTCTTCAAAAAAAGATATCTAGAAAGATTTGTTACCGGAGTGGAGAAAGCAATTATACAGAGTATACGTGTAAAGATTTGGGAGTACTATTCTTTAGTGATCAGTTGAAGTATGATATAATAGCAGGAAATGTTTTCAAAAGTTGTCATAAAAAAGAAATTAATAACGAAAGAACGCTGCGTTCCAACAGGAAATACTCTGTACCATTAATAAACACGAAATACGGTGCGGCTACAAGAATGTATTATGTACCGAACATTTTTAACGAATTACCCGATGATTTGATTGGATGTAAAAATCCCTGTGCCATTAAAAAATAACACGACAATGGATCAACGCGGAGTAGGAAATAAATAATTAATGATTCACATGGGATTGATTAAAAATTACCTCTCCTTCGACCCAGACTACGCATACATTGCAACCTCAGTTTCTTTTTAGATATTGACCGAGGGAAAGCTGTAGAACTGTACTGCTAAATTGGGTTAGTTCTACCAGTATTGTGTTATTTTTTTATATTTATGGACTGTGCCGAATCAAACGTTTCTATCCATATTCGTTTTAACTCATAGTATCAGTTATGGTGTCTAGGGCGTAATATATTCAAACAGAATGTGTTACACAATTGAAGGAATCAGTTTTGACCTGTCGCGTCCCACGCACAAGCCTCATCGGCTTATGGGGGTGTTGAGCGAAATTCGATTTGAAAAAATAAAATTGTATTGTATTGTATTGTATTGTACATCATATTAGGAACATTATATACCAGCGAAAAGGCAAGGCGAGCTTGACCATGCTGGTATCACCCTTTCGCTAGTATATTATGTCCCATAGTGGAATAGGCTTGTAAGGCTCCATCCGCGTGCATCAGACGGGAGAGACCCGCGGACATCGTGGACATCGTGCAAGACATCGTGGAGAGACTCGTGGACATCCAGCCTTCCATTGGAACGATGGAGGTTTACGAGTCTACACCAGCGCGTGATTTCCAACAAGCACAATGTTAGCGCTCCGTTGAGCTCTTTTCCGAGGCCCTCGTAGAGCACTGATACCAGTTGCAAAATTTAGTTAATTGGTAAATTTGATCGCAGGTATATATTTCTAAAAGAAGTGCACGGAGCAAAGCGTAACTTTGCTTGAAAGATGACCATTATAAATTCCAAGCTGAACAAAGATGCCCTTTGAGCTGTCAGATCAAACTCCCACACTCGCCACTCAGAAGCTTCTCGCTTGGGTGGGCAGGGTCAGCACAACCCCGATCTGTGCTGCGAGCGCATTTGCGATATAAAACTTCGTTAAACGTAATATGTAAAAACGAAATGCCTCACATTCCATAAAGAGTAAAATTTAGATACAAAAGGAAAGAGAATATAATACACCGATCTAATATCATTCCCTTTGCCAGTTCTGAAATGTTCGGAATTCAAGGAATGTTTATATCTCCATTCATCGCCAGAGACCCCCTCCCAGTTCCAGCATAAGTGCAATAAATAACCACAGAAAACTAGACATTGCAAACCATAATACACATGAAAATTAATGTTTGACACACAGTCACGGAAGAGTTGGTTGCTCAGACCTCTAAATACATTTTTAATGACTAAAGGTATTGAATGCAACTTCTAGGCTGCGAATTTGACAGTTTAAACAACAATGAAGAAAATTGCATGCCACTGAGCTTTTTCGTGACACGTAAGAAATGGGGAAGAACTCGCATTCAATGCCTTTAAAACAAGAGCTTGCATTTTTAGTGCAGCACGGTGCTATTACGATGCTGCCACTTTTAGCAAACTTTCCTCTGTAGAGCTTCTTATTGGCTTTAACTTAACTCATATGACAGACTCGGTATCATTGACTTTCACGGGGTTTCAACAATTACGTATATTGATGTAATAGTGAAAGACAAGATGTATGTTCTTGAGTACGGCTAAAAAAAGCACACATGAGAAGCAACCTGCTGTAAAAACAAAAAATTCAACATGAAAATAAAATTTTAAGTAAAATGTTGATACTTTTATGAATGTGATCATGGATACCTATAACACATTCAAAACATAAAAACAATATATATCAGACGCACACACTAAGAAACCTGTTGCATCTACGTTCTTGCAAATTACTTCGGAGAATAAATTACTGCAGTTTAGAAGGAGAGGTGGGCGTTTGAATCTACTGAAAATTGCTGCAAAACTAAAACAGAAATGACTCTTCCACGGTGAGCATTACATAAGCACGTGATATGTCGTTATTACTGTTCTAGCGCCGACTATTTTTGTTTTATGGATCATAACAAACTGCCAACCGCGTCATTCGGTGTATTCCTTCCGTTTACAGGGTTTGGCTGCCCCGAATGCTTTGCAGAAAGTAGATGAAGTGGAGTTATCTAGAGTCGATCTAAAAAACTATTTCCAGAGGCCTACCTCAGTATCGTAAAGAATATAAAATGTGAGCTGGAGACAAGTATAGAGCAGGAGTTCAATAAACGAACACTTTGCGTTGCGAAGCTATCGCTCCTAACTACATTATTACGTTTCGTTATGTAGAGATCGACCTAACGCGAGATTGTCCCTATGTATAGCATATGATATGAATTTGCGACCTAAAACATTTACAAGCTCAACCTACCCTGAATTAGTGAAACCCTTGACGTTGAAAATCTCTCTCATCATGACCGTCTGCAAACTGCCAAGTAATCATTCCCAGGAACAATCTTTTTCGAAAACATACTAGGTGCCAGCAGTTTTAAACACCGTAGGACTTCTTAACATTAACGAAAACCCTGCAGAGGGCTACAACCTGAACAGTTCGCATACCCCTTTGAAGAGTAATTAAATATGTGTGACCCATAAAACTAAACTCGCACTGACCTTTTTATAAAGTCGAATATGCTATGCTATTCATTGTTCACTATATACATCTTTGCAGAGCTGACAATCTGCAGGTTCCTATTTCTTTTGTATGTCACAACTCCCCATTGCTATGCGTGATAAGTACATAAGATAGATGACACAGGCGTTACGCAATGATTATTTTAAAAAATCGTTTCAGATTAGCACGAGTGAAGCTTTTTGTCGAACGTTTTCTTTGTGACACCGTCGAACCTATATACATGGGTGTTAAAGGACCTGTGCAACGATATTCAATTGGAATGTTTTTCACTTGACGCGAGCTTTCTGGCACACCTAGGACTCAAGGATACTCACACGCAACGCCACTGGCCAAGAAACTCCTTTGTTGCGCTGTAATTTCAAGGACAAAAGCGATCATTTCCATTCAATCTCTCCTTTGCAAAATTTGATGACGTAACGTGGGGATCGCAGTACACCCAAGTGACGGTATTTGAATGCGGTTCATAGATTGGACCCGAGCATTGCGTGGGCACTCGACTTGGGCTCGTGATAATTGCTAGCTCGAGAAGCATTCGGGTAGTGACCCGTGTCCAATCGCTGCAACGACGACAACAGCCGAGCCATAACAATGTCTGGAACTCAGCGCGTGTCCTGCGCTTTGCCAACCCCAGCGCATGGCTATGATCAACACTGGCGGCATATAATCGGCTCCAGATCACGTGGCCGCTTGTTCTGGCTGCGAGTTGAGGGGGTGAACGCTGCTCGTTTTTCTTTAATTTTTTTCTGGGACTTCTATTGCGTGGGGTGAAAAACGAACGCGTGTTTCATAGGTCATTAACGTTAGGGATCCGTTTTGAGCGGTATTTGCGCAAAGTACAAAAATTGTTGCATCGCTTCTTTAAGTTAACGCCTTAATTATGCCTGCTGACTCTTTTTTAAACATGAAACTTGATCCAGTCAAAGATTTGAATATGCGTTTTGCATATCAGGCTCTATAGTTCTTTTGCTGTTTCACAAAAGGAATATGTAAAAATAATGATGACGTACCTCGGGGTGACATGCCCAAGACCTGGTGGCACTATGACTCCCATGTCGTGCCGCACTTCAAAAGTCGCAAGCGAAAAGATACTGCGATGCTTTTTGTTGCTGGTACTGCCTCCATGGAGGAGGCAGTCCCAGCAACAAAAGCAGTCCCAGCTACAAAAGCCTAGCCAGGCCACGAAAAGAGGTTGAGTCCGAACTTGTGGCCACAAGGTTCTCCAGATCTTGAGGCACCTATGCAGATGAAAATAAAACAAATCAGACAAAATTTCTCAACAGAAATGCACTGCAATGGCTAGTATATTCTCTCGTGATCTGCACATGGATCCATTTACTTTATACTTTGTACTTTCACTTATAGAAATACTGCTCCTCCTCGGCCCCAGCCATAGTAACCTCCCGAGGACATGCTCATGTCGGCCTCGAAATGTCGGGTACTTAATTAAGCAAATTGCTTAAATATCTTCGTTTTATCCTCTTTCACCCCAACCGGAAAATTGTCTCTTCAATGTTCACATTCCAATGTAAAGACCATAAAAAAATCTACTACTGCAGCACGCGCTAGCGCGAACTGCAAAAAATACACTCCGCAATTCAATGTTTCTTTTTTTTTTCACAGAAATAGCTTTTTACTCACAGGGAAAAGAATAGCAAGATCAACATGCGCATTTTAGGGCACCCTGGTGTCAGTTTTTGGGTGGTTAGAGTGCATGTCACTCCTTAGCGGGTTGTTTCTATTGAGCGAAGCGGCTCGGCATTTCCGCCATCCACGCTATATTCCTGCTCAAACTGACGATTTTCGTCTTAAAGCAAAGTGCGATTTTCAACATCCGAATTATCAATACAATAGATATTCTGTCGCAGTGCCTACGTACCTGTACCAACACGAGTTATCTTTCTTTATTGTGGGCATACATGAGGGAAATATCTTCGGCAGATCGAAGACACTACAGACCGCCCTCTATTCACTGTGAGTGATAAAGAGAGGACCTCTTGACTATAGGGGACAGGGGTTATTGCCACGCACTCTACGTTTTGTCATGATCCGATGAATTTGAACAGTGTCAAACTTTGGGCCGGGAACTTTTGACGAGTCCAGCATGTAGTCCACAGCGATTGGCACGAAAGGCATACACATCTCTATTTCTAATCGCTTTTTACTCCAAAAAACCACGAAACACGTTCTGATTGGTTAGTTATGTATTCGAACTCATTTTTATTTTATTTCTACTTTTAAGGTAGGCCTGTCTTCTCGGAGGGAGATATCTGCTGTAGTAAAGTCCTCCCAGTAAGTCCAAAGCCGAAAAACAAAGACACGTTCAGTAGTCGTTATTTGCCAAGATTCGATTTGTTGGGTAGGAGTGGAATGTCAGTTATTTCACTCTGCTGTGCGAGTGTGTTTGCCAGTAATTGTCTTTGCTCGACAAGCGTTTTTACGTGCGTGATTATTTTAAATTTTTGATTGATTGAAGTGTCAAGTTGTGTTCATCTGTCATGTTCCATTCGTATACCGGGTTGTTATTGGACTGTTAATTTAGAAGTATATTTGTCACTGGAAAGTTGAAGAGGGAGGCCAGCTGTTTGATTTAGAAGTTGGAAATAATAAGGAGGCAATAGGGGCACATTTCTAACTACATATTTCTGCGTCGCAAATGCGGTATCTCTTAAAACGATTTTTTTTTTTTTAATTAACGCAGAAATATAGTTGTGAACTTAAATGGCAAGATTGCAATCAGCAGGTCTTAAGGCTAGATGAAGGGTCAGGGACCCTATGATGTTGCAAGCGTCAGTCTAAGCAATTGATAGATTAAACTTCCTACGATTTGATTAATTTCTTTGGTCACTTTCAATATTCCTATCTAGATCGGTTGAGTTCTGAGGTTTTACAAATCGTGTAAAAAAACAGTAAACGCCTGGGACGCCTTGCTAGAAACATCGTATCAGCTGAGAATGAGGAAAGAAAACAATGCCAAACCCAGCGCACGAGCTGAGCAAGACTTAAATCCCCTCTCAAGACGCTGGCGCTCCCAAGCCTTTCCAGTGCTTTCTTTTACCCCAGCTGAAACACTGTTTTAGCAAGCCGGCCTAAGGCCGGATTGCTAGAACCATTATTTTACTGTGGGGATAGAAACCTCCAAGCCTGGGGAACGCGAGTGCTGAGACTCGGCTTCAGATGCCACTGTTTAGTTGCGCTGGCGTCTGCAGTACTTTCTTTCATACAGTTTCAGCTAAGACACAGATTGTAGGAAGCCGGTCCAAGTTGTCTTTCCTGTGCAACTATTTATTTTAGAAGGAAGTACTGTTGTCTCCTAGAATACTCAAGTTTTTCTTTTTTATGTACCAAATAGCGAAAAATATTTCGCTGAAAAATAAAGCTTTTTTTAAGTTCTAGTTCTATTGGTGGAGCACCATTATGAAAAAATAAATATATATAAAAAAAACAAAAAAAAAAACGTCGGTATGCCTTTCTGAGATCTTATACTTGGAGAGCAACTAAACCACTCAATTGATTAGTTATCAAAGGGCGACGAATAACGAAGTTAAATTGTATTTTGATATTTATCATTGACAAGTGTAAGATACAACTGGCGGTGACTGAAGGTAAAAGGGGAAGGAATGTTTCAAATGACAGTGGTAGGAGGTGGCCTAGTTGGAACTGGTAGAGATGTGGACTCTAAAACCCTTCGCCAGAATTCAGTGGACTGGAACGCCCGGCACTGGGCGTCCCAGTGAGTTCCCGGGATGCTGCCAGCACAAATCCCCAGCGTAGTACCAGAAATACGCTTAGATACCAGCAAGACCGCAGGCTATCGGCCTCAAGCCATACAGTTCCAGGTCTTGCTTTGTCCCAGCGAGTTCCTGGGCTGCGGTCAGCAGAAATCCCCGGCGTTGTACCAGCAGTAGGGCAATATACCAGCGAGACCCCAGGTTAGCGGGCTAAAACCGCACAGTTCCCGGTCTTGTTTTACCGGCTAACATTTGATTTTGTGTGTAATTCACACCTGAATAGAAGTGATGTACTTCATAACAAGGGTAATTTTAACAAATAATGTCTGTAAGCAATTATTTCGATCTGTGCATGAAAGTATCTTTCTGGCATATGTATGCACCTTTTTGGTAAAGCAGCTGCCACATCCATCTGTCACTCATACATAGGCAGTAAATGAAACCTACAAAATTTTTACCGTAATTGTTCATTATGAGTTGCAGTGAAGCTACAGCTCGGCTGGTAATCAGGGGCTTGTCGCCAGAGGAGTGCGCTGGATGAAAGAGGCTGCAAGTCACGGAGGTAGGAAATTTTCTTCAGACTTCTCATGCAGCTTGTGGTGCAAGTCGATCAAGTCGACCATGCACCCGGGTAGGCGAGTCCTTCATTACAGCACCGGTAAAGAGAATCGACACCACCGTAGAATGACAGGGTAAATCAATACCAGCTGCACGTGACCATTCAGAAATTTTAAAACTGAGAAGAAGGGCACGAAACAAGCAGCCCATGTAAAGGAAAATCTTTTTGTAACTAATGCACTAATTGTCTTCATTTTATTTTAAATCTGGGAACTATATCACAACAAAACTACCTCGATTGCCCTAATGTACACAACTTTAACAACACAGTGGATGCCCGAAGGGGAAAGCATGATGAAGTTATTTCATAATTAAGGTCACCTATTTGTATGAAAAAGGCCCACTTCAGACAAAAACTTGTAAAAATACTATATTTTAATTCAAAAGAGCATGTCGAGAGACGGGCGAGCTTTGTGGGGCAGTTGGCGTGTAACATTGTCGTTCGTCACGATAGGTGCGCACTTCCTGATATCCACATCCAGCATTTTTAGGTAACTATAATGATTCATTAGTCTTACTAAGACAATGACAAATCATATCCTTGACATATACAGCTAAAGTGATGGAAGCAGCATTTGAACCTTTTGTAGCAGGTTCTGTAGCATTCAAAACATTGGTATGGAGCAGACGCTGACGCTTTTGGAGCACATGCACATGAAAACAAGAAAAAAAAAACGTTATTGCATATCTAAATGAGTTTGTCTGCGATAATGATGGCCAGATCCTCTTTGATACTAGAGCATATTACTTAGTACATTTTGTGCTGAAAATAAATAAGATGCCAAAGGAACAGATAACTTTCTTTTTGAAATAAGGTTCTGGTTAGAGCAGGGTTCATTTAGAACGGGCACAAAAAATAGTTGAAAATAAATCATAACCCAACTTTTCTGCTGCGATAAATCCTCCCTCCCATCCCCGTTTCACACTCGGTAGTTTAATTGACCTGTAAATAAACTTTCTACAAAATGCCAGCAGAAACCAGCATATCCGCTACACCAATGAAAACGCGTCTTCCAAGTTTTATGAACCTGCCAAACTCAAACCTCTAATATCATAGACTACAAAAACAGCCACTGACAGACATTATGAAAGCCGACACTTGTTCTTTAAATGTGACACTGCTCTTTAGCGGCGTTGGAACTAGAGTTAAATGAAGGTTCGCTGCTCGATCATTCGACAGCTGCACAAGAACTACACTATTTATTCAAAAAAATATCTTTTCTTTTTGTTTTTTATCGTTTTTCTTTCTGTTTTCTTTCTTCAATATTTTAGAGATTAATCTGCAATGAAGACAATGAAGTTCGACCTGTAATAATCCTGAGAATGAATTCCGTTCCTACTGCGCTAACCCTCCAACAGACCAGCCGCTGCTTCTAGCACTCCGGTGCGAAGCAGTGAACCCCGACGCATGCACACTCGTGTGTGGTTAGATGTAGTAAAGGTTGACGGGAGCGGTGCAGGTGCCACGGTACTCTGCAGTCACGGCAAGAAAGCATGTGGCCGACATGATAATCAAGTGATTTCACCAGGAGCACGACTTCCTGGCTCTGTTTTATCGTATACCACCATCCTACAATTTTGCAAAGTTGTCTCGAGACTTTTAGTTTCTGACCTCGCAGACATCGTCTGGTAATTTAGGCGATGTTGACAATCAACTGGCTAGCGCATCAACCGGCCAGAGCGATTGACGAACAGTCCCTGTACTTCGTTTCACCCGAAGACAACGCTGCAGCCCAGCCGACTCTAAGAGCCAAAGGGGGCAAACAAGCAACTCAAAAGTGCGACATCAGGGCATTCATCTCCCTGTACGTGTTTTTTCATCTGCTAAACCAATCGAGCGCAGTGAATGCCCCGTGACTCGCGCTTTAGTATGTGTGTTCGCGGTTGTGTTCGTTCTAGCTTTCGATTGCGCTCAGACATAAAATGAAACAAATTATATGGCGAGTGGAGAAGCCGTCAAATAAAGTTATACAATTTTTTCCGTTTCCTTTTCTAAATATTAGGACCAAGAAATATTAAACTATTTTTATATCTTTTTTTATGCCCATCCTGGCGCAGTTACGCCGCAATTTTGACCGAAAATGACGCTTTAGGACGAGATGTAGCTGACTTTCGTTCTCGGCGCTATTTGGCGCAAATGGCGCAGCACTTCCATCACTCAGCTGATTGTTGTACACAATCTAATGAGATTTGGTATACAGTGGTGAAAATAGAATGTACTGCAGAATATGGGACCCCCTGTGTTTCCATATAATGGCAACTTGACGACTAAAATGCATGTGCCAACTTCATGATCATAAAAAATAGCGGCTTACACAAACTAGTATATATTAGCAACCTCTACCATGAAACTCACATTGAGTGTTTACCATCTGCATGGCCCATAACCCTTTAAAATACCCGCAAGCCTCACTTACTTTAATCATATGACATCACATGACAAGAAACATTCCCTCGTGATCATCATTAAGATGTCTACAGGTGCGAACAGTTCAGGCAAATCAAATGAAAGATACCAAATCAGAAGTGAGGCAGTGTACAGTGGTTGGAAGATGCAGGTTAATATGTATGGGACATTTAATTTCTAAGTGACATCGTTTATCTGGTCAATTTTCTTCGCAAATCCATCACAAACTGAGGCCAGGTTCTGAATACAGTGGAAAACAGAAAGAAGGAGTGGTGCCAGATTTAGTTTTGCACAAGTTATGCGGCAACTGATTTCATCTCTTAGAATTCATTATAATGGATCTGGGTATAATAATGCCTAGTCCGAGAATACTGCTAGGAGCACATGTTTCAACACCTGTCAGAAAGGTGTAAAGGAAGTTTGAATAATAATTTCCGTATTGCGATAAGCAACTGCTCATACTGAGAATTAATATGAGCCATGTCGGCCATCCCTCTGTCTGAAATATCTATGCGTCAGCCGCCTCCCAAGAAAAAGGTCTAACTCAGCACTTTTCGCGGCCCGCTCAGCTCAGCCACTGAGCGAGAAAACCACCAGGCATGCACATAACACTGAGCCGGCAGTGGACATCGGGGTGCAGGATTGCCTGCCCCATCGGCATCTGTCCCCCGATCGGTCGTTGCTGACTGAGCGTTGTGCGCATGCAGCTTCTGTCCTGCTAAGCGGAGCGGGCAGTAACATGCTCAGCTAAAACTCTGTTGTGTCCATGTCGCAGCCACAACTGCAAAACGTGCAGTCTCTTCTTCCCCGTTTGCACAATACACCAAAATTACACTGCATATTGCTTCAGAGACTTGCTGACATGTTTCATACTCACTCTCTGCAGACAGCTAGGACTGTCGGTAAACGAGGGAAAAAGTGTGAACACAAAACATGCAGGCCAAAACTCAACATCAATGGGACTACACGAAACTGCATTAAATTTACCAATTGAGCGCGTTTTATACAGCACAGTCGCAGTGTGTACACAAGTCAATTAGCTCTACACATACCGCTCAGCACGCCACAGCTAGGTTGAATCAGATAAGTGTCACACTTGCCGAGCTGGAAGTACAGTCTTGATCTATATGAGGGTCAACAAGCGATCGTCGACTGCTCAGTACTGGGAACAACATGCAGCAGCTGATTTGCTCTCCTTTTCAAATGCCTCGTCAACCAAGCGTGGTAAGTCGCCTGGTAACGAGAGAGCGTCACCACGGACAGCACTGAGTAGTTGATAATCACCTTTTACCTTCATGTGGATCAATTCTTTCGCTGGCCGAAGTAGGCAGAGTATGCACCAGAAACGCTGTATTGAGGTCTCAAGAATATGAAAGTTCGGAACAGGCTTCGTAAGGTTTCTCATTGTAAGTATGCCTATGCAAACTTCACTTTCTAAAATATAAAAATTCATTTCATATTGTCACCAGGAGTGGCTGCTATTACTCAGCTGTATATATAAGGTACCTTACCATCAACAACCTTTGCAGACTGCCATGAAAACCTCGGCTCAGCTGGAGGTGCCGGAATGAATCGGCCTAGTAGATGCTAGCTTCTATTCGGCGAGGGCTGCACTTAGTATAAAGGTGGAAAAATGTGCTGTAGATTATGGGAAACAAACAAACAAAAGCAATCATAGCATGCACAATTCGCTAGAAATACTGACAAACAAAAATCAGGGGTCCGGTCAATTATGTTAACGCTACTCCATTCTCGCGCTCCACTTTGCTTGGTGTACCGCAATGATCAGAGCTACGCCGAAATTTTAATTAATGATTACGACGCTCCTGCTAACAAGGTTCATAGAAACCTTAAGATCCCTTTTCTAATGTGCCTATAATACAACTTTCAGTTCTCTTAGGGACATTCTTTTTTTTCTTTTTTTTCATTTAAATTGCATTGACACCCTTTAAGTTTTTGTTTTTTTATCTATTATTTACCAGGCGATTTTTATGGTGTCAGAAGACTACCCAATAAATATTTTGCTACAGCGTTACATACATTTTTAATGAAGAAAAAATCCAACCGATCGAACCCGAAACCGTACTGGGGAGGAAGAAGACATATAGAGGACGGGAAAAATACCGAAAATCACATGGCTCTGCTATTTTTTTCTTTCAGCTAATATAATTGCAGTTTTTAAGAAGCCACAAAAAATGGGTGTCGTTTTGTTGTCCGCTTCCAGTGTTGAGTGTGCGGCTTCGATGAACCACGACTTTGATTATCGTTGGTAGTTGTGTCTAAACCGTAGAAAATGGCACGTGAACACGGAAAAGAGAGTGAGCGCGACTCAAACTGCCCAGTTCTTGAACGGCAATTTTCGGGCGAAAAAAAAAAAAAACGCATTTCGAGCTAAAATTTGTGTTATGGGTAGTTTGGCTGTCATATGTGATGTACAAATAAAAACCTTGGCAAGCATAAACGCCCTGTGTGCCAGCGTCCCTTTAAACACGGTGCCTATGACGTACAGTCAGGGACAAAACTCTCCAGGACGCGCGAGCTGCGACTGAAACGCATTGCTCCGCCATCTGCCGGCGGGTCGCCTGGTTTCGAGATCACACAAAAGCGCATGCGCGTCCTACTGTGCCTGCATACATGTGTTTTTTCTCGCTCTTCTGTGGCGCGACGCCTAACTTGGAATCGGGCGCGTGGTACCGCCTCGGAGATAGCGCTTGCGGCTGACCAGAGCCTGCTACGCATTCTGAAACTGCAGATACCGCCTGCAGCATTGCGCCGCATTTCGCCGTGTCAGCGCACCTTGCTTTATAAACAGCCGAGCTTATCGCTCAGTTGAGCTGCCGCCACTTCTCGCTTTATAGGTGCCATGTCAGTAAGCTCGGCCGATTCCGAGTTTGGCGCCGTGCCGCAGAAGAGCGGGAAAACAGACATTTTTGCAGGCACAGTATAGACGCGCCTGCGCTTTTGAGTGATCCCGATACCAGACGACTTTCCGGCAGATGGCAGAGCAATGCGTTTCAGTCGCAGCTCGCGTGTCCTGGGGACTTTTGTCCCCGACTGTACTTAGTGGAGTGAGAGTTACACCTAACATCTCTCCTAAGTTCAAATTATTAACATGCATGACATCAGTGTTTAAAATCAGGGGGTTCTTCGGGGGTCTCGGATCCCCGATTTTAGGGTGTTGTTCGACATCACCCATGCCATAATGATAAGTACTGAATTTCGCACTCCATTATCCGTTTTTTAGCAATTAATGATTTGTTTAGTGTCCATCTCAATTATGTGCTACAAAAAGTAATGTTCGAAATTTCAATATAATCGAAAGTGCCGTTAACAAGAGAAGCAATCGGAAGGCTGGTATCAGGCTATTGGGCATTCTTAATTTCAATGAAACAAACCGGGTTACGTTTATACTTTAATGAAGTCAGTTTTTTGTGCGGCTAATACCCCCCCCCCCCCCCCTACAATAAGAATCTGTAGGAAGCGGCAGGCTACAAAGCAATGCATGTCATGATGGCACGAAACCCTAGATTAAGAAAACTAATTAAAATAGCAAATTAACAAAGGAAACGTTGAGCTAGAGTCAGCTGTAATTGTTTCTTGCAGCATAAGTTTTATTTAGGCTTAATTAATGGGCTCGTTAAGTCCGTGGTTCGAAGTTCGCGAGAGTTTGGCGCTCCGTTCACTAGACTGACAGGAGCGCCACCGGATATGAACATCTGAGCGCGCTCTTCGTGCACCATGTTTTTCTCGGAGTGCGAGTGACTGCTTCCCGCTTTGCGACGTCACGTCCACCAACAAGCCGGCTGCGCTGACAGAAGCCTCGTCGTAACAAAGAGTACGGTCAGACCACTCGCTTTTTTCAGCTGAATAGTGCTTAACCTAGCAGGTAAATACGATTTGATTCGAAAGCCAAACGAGCCCTTAGCATTTCGGAAAAGGTTTGCTTGTGCATCTCGCCCGAAACCGAATTGGCGTGCTAACCTACTGAATAGTGGAGTGCCGGTGTATACCAGCACATTAATGGGGTCCATCTTGCGCTGCAAGACGGAACCGCAGAATATTCTGACAAGTTTGACAGTTTCCTGCGTCGACGTGCCAGTTCAAGGATGCCGTCTTTCATTTAGATCTGAACATGATGCATGGTCATTAAATAGCTCGGCAGAGGTAAGGTTTCGCAAATCTGCTCGAAGCGAGTCTTCAAACCTTTAAAGAATATTAAAGTATTCATAGAAACTCCATAACGTCACCGTCTTTATTAATTTACATTCTGGCACTCCAGATAGGCCTTACTGTATCTTGGAAATTATTTCGACTTTTGTTACCCGTATCCACGAGAGTCCGGGTTCGTCATAATCGTGCGGTCGGAAGTGGCTCATGAAGCTCGTCGATAGTTCCGGTGTGTCGCGCTCCTGTAAGCTATGCTCCGTATAGTTGCTGCGCTTGGAGTATCACACTTTGAACGTTAGAGTAAGAGTAAAAGAGCTCGGACTTATTATGCTCAATGTTAGCTTCAACCTGCAAAAGAAAACATAGGAATTTGTTTTCCAAAAAACATGAAATTGAATGTTCAATACCCGATTCCACTATTTAAAAAAAGGGTTTTCTTTTTACGTGCTTTGCTGCAGATTACTTCGATCTAATATGGTGTCAGAATCAATCCAATCAATAGTTTGCTACAGTGTCACATATAATTTTAATAAAGTGAAAAAAAAAAAGCTACTGCTCGAAGCCTAAACCTAAACTGGACTGGGGAGTAAAAAGCCATATAGAGGACTAAAGATATCGCGTCTGCCATGGCTGTGCAACGTTTTTCTTTTTTCTTTTTTTCAGTCAACGTATCGGCAGCTTCTCAGAAGCCACAAAAAAAAAATAGGTATAATATTTTTGTCCATCTATAGTAATGAGGGTGTGTCTTCGATGATACGGGACTTTGATTATCTTTGGCGGGCGTGTCTAAAGCATAAAAAAACAGCACGCGACCATGGAGAAGAGAGTGAGAGCGACTCAAACTGCCAACTCTCAACCGACGTTTTTCGGGCGGAAAGCAACGAAATTCGAGCCGCAAATTCTGTTGCGGGTAGTTTGGCTCTCATATGTCAGGTACAACTAAAAACCTTGGCGAACATAAATACGCATTCAGTATCTTTTTAATTAAGATCAATTGACCAAAATAAGGATAATTATCAAATAATACCAGATTGACTAGATGAATCAAATCGAAAATTTCATCCGTTCACCGTTTGTCACTTTACCATAATGTCGGCTATTCTTGCGATTTGCGCCTCGCCCGCGGACGCCCAGACTGAAAGGTCAGAGTGCCTTTTCAAACAGAAATGTTTGGCGGGTGACTACCTGGAAAAGCTTATACGGTATTGTAGCAACACCACAGCAATATTTTTGTTCTTGACTGAGCCAAACAGAGGTAGCGCACCACTGTGTTCTGTCCATTCGCTTTCATTGTGTTGCGCCATTCTTCGTTCCATGCGTAAAAGAAGCTGCAAGATCTTTGCCCGGCTGACACACCGCAGACTCTGGTACTTTTCCAGGTTGGTGTCCAGAAGCTTCTGTCAAACCACGCCTAGCACGCTGCGATCTCTCCTGCACGTCCACCCAGTTTTCCATCCAGCAAGACCTTTCTTACGGCTGTAGTGTGCTGAAGCAAACAAGCCGTGCGTGAAGGCATTTCCTAATGCCTCTCCTAGACCCCAGGACTTCATCGCTTTCACGCTGAAGCGTCGTGGAGCACGACCCTACGTGTGTCAGTGGTTAGTAAAACTAGTGGCGTTTCGCACTAGGGCTGTAATGATGCTTTGTCTCGCTAGGTATGTAACATCAGAACACAACGATTCGATTTCATGTTAGCGCCGTGATCGCAGTCGCACACATTACTTATGTTCTTTGAAAACGGTGGCACAGTGCCATGTTGCCGTTTCGCAGAATTGCAGGGCCGCGAATGGGTTCAATAGGTCCTCGTTGTCGCCTGCTCGTCTCCTCCGTGTGGATGCGCTTGGGGGACTGACGTTCTGGACGTCTTGTCACGTTACCACTCCATCCGCGCATTAGTTCGTCGTGTGAATAGGCCATAAGTAGACTGCGGAGTCTTTGCTACCTTAACATTTCTGCTGACTTTGCCGGCACGTCATGAACTTCTGTCTCGTATCCCATTATATATTCTCGAAGAAACAAGGAAAATGCATAATAATGTCACACATTGTTCACCTTAGCCCCATAACCGTTCTTACATTCTTTGATTTCATTTCTCACACCAAAAAGGTTGGTATGAGAAATTTTTCCGGCTGACACGGCGCACATTCGGACTGTGGCTCGTCGTGTCGCTCGGTTCTTGGAATTCTAGAAATCGTCGCTCATCGCCTTGGTTGCTTGCTCCCATCGCTTTCCCATCCCAATCACTGGCAACGAACGTCGCTAGTATTGCAGCGACCATGACGAATTTTCCCCCAAGGGAGGGAAAGGGCGCCGCCATGTTTGCGCACGTAACCCGGCCTCAAGCATAAAGGGGCGATCGAGGCCCGACGCTATTTCTCAAATTTTGAGTTAGGGGCGAGCGCCAACCCAAAACCCAAAACGGAGTTTTGGGTATTGGTTCTTGGAGCTCACCACTGCGCCCAAAACGGAGTTTGGGCGCAGTGGTGAGCTCCTATTTATTTGGGGCCCCCAAGATTTAGGGCCCATAATCTGAAACTCTTCAGTATCGCGATACTTTGTATCGCGATACTGCTCAGCCCACCTGTAAAACTCAACAAGAGCTCTGCAGGTGGGCCGCTAGCACCAAGGAGATTTGGTGGGAAAGCGTTGGTGCATTTAGCGCTGTCGTGGCCCAAGGTCAAGTTGTCGCGCCCCCTATCGTTGGCGCTTTCGGGTCGTGCGTTAACAAGGCGTTGTCCCGTTGCTTCAGTAAGATAATAAAAAAATATTTAGCCGAATAACTTTAAAATATTTATTAAAAGAAAGTAATATATATTGATGCAGGCGTGAACAAGATTCTACTGAAGAATGTAATGGCACAAAGGAAATTATTATTAGCATTTCACCTCTTATCGTAATTTATGGGTGACAACATACCGTACTAGCAGGACACAGTCATCACGAGCAGGAAATTTCAAGTTTTGCCTATTTGTTTTTACAACTAAAAGGCCGTGTTGACATCACCCAGGTGTTAAATTGCGCTGCCTCCTGTTGCTTGCTTAAACGAAGAACACAAGCACAAGGTATTTAGGATATTTCTTCATGCCCGGTTGAGCCATTTCAAAAATAAAATATAAATCCATGATAAATATAAAAAAAAAGCTCTGTGCTCAATCTTCCCCCTATCGCCTTTTTAGGCAGACGAGAAAAACTCTACAGAGGAAACTGGTGCCTCTATAGCACAACATCATAGTTAGAATTGTGGTAAAGCATTTTTTTGTGGTTACTCTGAGACAAAAATACTGTTTTAATCTATTTGAAACCAAAATGGATTATAAAAGACTGACTGAGATTAACTGAATATGTTTGAAGTATGGCGACACAAAATTTCGCTTTAGTGAATATAAACGTAGGTCCGATGGGAAACTAAGGGGAAAATGTCAATGGAGACAGTCATTCAACAAGCACACGTCATAGATTAGATTAAAAAGCTCTAATAAGCTTTGAAGGACATTTTAGAGCGCAGCTCTTAGACGCCCGCTTCCGGTTGAGCGGCGTCGGCGTCGCCGTCACCGTCGGCGTAACCGCGCGGTGCATTATGGGAAAATTTCCCCGCTAAATCTAGCGGAAAATTTTCCCCGCTAAATTTAGCGGTAAATTTTTCCCGCTAATTTAAGAGATAAAAACTCCCTGCTAAATTGAGCGGATAATTTCCCCGCTAAATTTAGCGGAAAAACTCTCCGCCAGATTTAGCGGAAAAGTTTCACTTATATGGGAAGCGAGCACCTATTGAAAATCGCTCTGAGGGGACTTCAGGAATTCTTTAAAGGGTGTGAAGGGGACTTCAGGAATTCTTGTGATGTTTGAAAGGTGCACCGATATTTCCTGGTGGGTTCGTTGGCCCCGTCAGAGGCTCTCCTGAAATGTCTGAAGTCCCCTTTACAATGCCTTGAAATGTCTGAAAGCCTGTCAAGGTCTTTTCTAATGGTGTCGGGAAAACTTTCAGGCTTTTTGAGATGTCTGTTGGGACACGGCCAAGGTGGAGAAAATACATGTCGCAGAATTAGCACATAGCTACGTATTGCTCACAAAGGGAAAACAAATAATTATCTGGAGAATGTCGATCGTATGTCTGTACGGTCAGTTTTTTATAACAGCTCTTCTTTCAAACACAACTGGGCTCCTCGACCCGTCTGTCACTGGCCGGATGTTCGGTCGCCAACGGGGCTACGGGTTCGATCGCCCCATGTGGAGAATTGACAAGGCACGGGCCGAGTGTTGTTGGCCGAGCGGCGTTTTGAGGCGAACAAGCTTTACTTGTTGCACTAATAATAATGAAAAAGGGCAAGCCGAGAGCAGCGCGTTGCCCAAATTCAGGGACGCTGGGGAAATTCCGAGGGCGAAGCGGCAGCGGCTGGTGCCGGGAACCGGTTTCCCCGCAGGGGACGGTCCCCAAAAAGGAAAAAAAAAATGAACAAAACCATTTTGCTTTTTATCAGAGTCGGAAGTCCTCTCTTTTTCGTCGTCGCCAAAAACACGAACAGGCAGGCAACTCAAATCCCCCCCCCCTTTTACAATGCCTACACACACACACACTGCGCTTCTCTCCTCCCGACAATGGGGAGAGGGTGCAATACCGCCAGTTTCGGACAGCACGCTTCTCCAATGGTCGGCGGGAGAGAGTGGTGTGAGGAAGCCGAAGAAGTCAAAAGGCCGCTATAGCCATTTTCTTTCCGCTCGCGGGCGGTTTGTTTCTCACCGCCATAGACATATGGAACGGACCGGTTTCCTACATCCAGAAAGGTAAGCACTGCTTTGAGGGCTCGCCCCTTGGTCTGTTTTAATCCGTGCCGTTTCTTCCTTGGTTCCGCAGGTGAACCCCAGTTCGGCGTTGGCCGCCTTCAGCACCACTCGAGCACCATCGTGTTCAGCGCATTCAAGGAAATGGTGGCCGGCGTCGGCCTACTCGCAGTGCCTGCGCACCGGGATCATATCACTGTGGGTCCTGGGATCCTGGCACGGTGGATGACGGCCGCTGTCCCACCTTGTTCCTTGCGCCTCTTCGTTCGACCGGCCTCAGAAGCATCCAGCGAGCGAGAAATACGCGGAAGACGCCGCCCCGACGACATCGTGGACGAAACCGTGACTGCGCTCGGAATTTCTCAACGGTGACGGGATCTGCTTGCGAGTTCGTGGTTTTCGCTAAACATGCTTACTGAGACTGTGTATGTGTACGTGAGGTGCACCTGCTCCGTTTTATTAGCTGAACTACCGTACATCAGGAATTTACCCATCGGCATTGTGAGTACTTTGAAAGATGTTTTTCTTTGTGTTAAAGAAGTTAGTTGTTCCTATTTGATATGATCTGTTTCGTCGACAGCTGCTTGCGCCCGGGTTTGAACAAGCGTTGGTTTTTATCGCTTTTTGAGTTTTAATGCGCATGTAAAACTCAATGTCCGCAATAAATTTTCAATAACGTTTTGAACTGAATTTTTGTCTATGGTTCACAGCCATTTGGGCGTCTAAAGGGTTGATGGGCTGAGCGGTTTGGGTTGAAGGGCTGTGGGGCTAGAGTGTTTTTTCTGAGGGGTATACCTGAGGGGTATTTTTGAAGGGTTTTGAAGGCTTGTGCGGTCCCATAATCCTTCAAGGCTGATGAGCCCTTTAGAATTATTTTCAATACGGGCAGGAGAGGAGGAGGGGCATAGGCTCCTCTTCGTAGCTCCCCTCCTCCTCCTCAAGAGCTGCGCTCTAATTCAGCGTTCGGCGTTTAGAGCGCAGCTCTTAGGCGTCCGTTTCCGGCTTGAGCGGCGTCGCCATCGCCGCCCATGCACCGCACGGTGCAGGGGGGGGGGGACACGTGACCCTGCTGACGTCACCAGGGCCACGTGACCCCACGATGGTCACGTGACATCACGAGGGTCATGTGATCCCACCAGGGACAAGTGAACTTACGAGGTTAACGTGACGTCACCAGGATCACGTGACCTCACGAGGGTCACGTGACGTCAGGCGATGCCAAGGAAACGCGAGAAGGACAGGGGGAGGAGAGGGTACGGATGGGGAGGAGGGGCATACCGTCCCCTCCGTACCCTCCCTTCCTCCTCCTCAAGAGCTGCGCTCTAATTCGGCGTTAGAGGAAGTTGTCAACGTCTCACTTTTTTATAGCTATTTATATACGTGTAACCCACACTCTAGAAAAAAAAGGTCTGTACAGTTCCCCCTAACGGGATGAACGCTCTTTTAACTTTTAAAGGTTCCGCGTTTTCGGTTTCTATTTTTTCGAAATTCGGCATACTTTTTTCTGTTTTATTTAAAAATCAGTTTTCGTTTTTTTTTTTTTTTTGGCGTATACTTATGCCCATAAAAGTTTATCGGCTTTTTCGGTGAATATAAAATAAACACCAACGTACACCGGATCAGATGATCCTTGTAGCTCTGATATTTGTGAACACTCAAAGAATAACGGCACAAATACACTGAAAAAGAAATGGATACTTTAGTTGGTGAATGTGTGCAACGGTAAAAGAAACAGGAAAAAAAAACACAGAAGTACAAACAACTCAGATATGAAGCCTATGCCCAAAAAACATGTAACTTCACCTTCTGTACATCAGGGTTACATGATGTTATTATAGTACACACACATCCACTTTCCCAGGTTCTCCTCGTTGATCCGCGCTCTTTCTGTTTTGTTAGTATGACCCTGAGCTTTGAGAATGCCCGCCTAACGTTAACACTGGACACTGGCAGGCTTAGGAGATGAAGCGCTGCCTGAGCCAAAATTGGCCAATCAACCAATTGCGACTGCCAAAAGAGACACGGTGCGACGTTTTGAAGCTCAACACAACCTGCAGAGCTCGCATTAAGTCAGTCTACTTCAGAACGAGCATGAGAACACGCTCGTACATGGCGAAGTCATGGGGCATTTGGACTTCACGTTCCGATCGACGATGCGCACATTAAACCAAAACGTCATGATGGCACCTGTGTATCCCATACATTCGGACACGTTTCGATAGACACTGTCGTTCAACTTTTTCGCCACGGCTCTGCGGTACGACTGAAAAGTCAAAGCGACGTTTTCTGGATAAAATCTGAATTTTAGAAAATCGATTCGACGTACTTTTATTGTTTTTTATTGGTTCAAATAGAAAATGCCGAACCAAAAAAATGACATTTTTCGGTTAAAACCGAATTTTCGAAAATGAATTCGGCGTACTTTTATCGGTTTTTATCGGTTTAAACCGAAAACTCCGGAGCATACTTTCGTTCCTTCAGAAAGAAAGAAAATTTCGTCCTCAAAGCAAGGCAGTAAAGTTCCTCCGTCGCCTGCATCTCAACATGGCGGCCCCAAAATAAGAAAACACTGTTCAATAAGCCTTAGCCTGGACAGCAGCAAATAAAGGCGTAACACATGCTTTCCAGGAACTTAATTTATATCTGAAGCTACCTTCCCCCCGCAGGTAAAGAAACTTGCGATTTGAAAGCAGTCACTCAGTCTTCTCGTCGTCAAAACATCGATGTTAAACAGAGACGACCGATACCCAATTAGATCGCGCACTTTTTCTTTTACCTTTGCTATTCCTCGAGCCACAATTCTTTGGCCAAGCGCACATCCCGGAGGAGTGGTACAACCATTCGCAATACAAAAAACCGCTCTCAAAAAAGTAAATTCGAATCAGCCTACTTGGCTCATTGTTGTTTGGTGACCAGAAATTATTGCGAAGCGTGAAAGAAGGTCAAATCGCTTGGGATTAGATTAGCAGGGTTTATCAGAGTAAGTGCAAGTAGCTAGGCTAAGTACTGCTAGGTACCACCCATTCATGTGCTACAAACAATATTTTTATTTGTTCCCGTCGCTATTGCCCTTCGCGCTCCTTCATTAGGACATATGTAGATATATTTACGCGTACTAGAAGAAAGAGCTGAACACATACATTAAGCACATAAAGATACACGGCACAAACAAACATCAATACAACAGCACACTAACCCGATCACTAGTTCTGAGATCTGCGTTTCCGCCTTTTAAATTTTCCGTTTCGAAGGGACGAATTTCCTAGGTGACCACATATGCAATAAATGATATTGCCAGCACGCCCTATACCCTCCGAGCGGCCACTCCGATGCCACCGTCGCTTGCGCTCTCCAGCGCCGCCCGTGGTCGATTTAAGAACGATTGGTATGTTCCCATCTGAAAATGGCGGCTCGCACGTGCGATCCGACGGTGCTCTTTTGCGGCTTCAGAAGGTTTGACGAGATCGCGAAATATTTCAAAGAAAAGTCACTGAAGTTAGGGGAGAAACTTTATGCGGGCCGTCACGTGTTTGGCGTGAAAGAAGAAGTCCTTCATTCCACAGCTCCTAGCGAAGTTGTAGGGAAATGCCTCGCGCAGATCAAGCCTGCTGTTTACAACGTCCAGCTTCAGGTGAGCGTGCCACCCGGTTCGGTTTCGCGTACCCCACCTCCACTCCCTATTTGTTGTTGCTCTGATTTCTCGGTTCAACCGTGCATTACACACATTTCTTTTTTTTTATATTTTTTTTTTGCTACGGCAGCTTTCAGCGCACCCGAGACTCATCGTGGGCGCGAGCTGCACCTGCAAGGCTGGCGTGCGTGGGTGGTGCAAACATGGAGCAGCGCTCGCGACTTTTGTGAATAGCGAGAAGCACACTGCGTGCACGGACCGCCCTTGTGCCTGGGGGAAGCCGTCCTCGCGGCCCGTTCTCGACAAAAAAAAAAGGATTGATGAGCTCTTCCCACGTAAGAAATCTAACAGCAACCCCAAATGCGGGGAAGAAATACATATATATATCTTTGACAAACCGCACTCATGCTTCACAAACTATTTTGATACTGCCACTCTTTCCAGGCTACAAGAGTCAGCTTGGCAATCCTGTGGTGAGGCCGGCTTCAACATCACTGCTGCTGCTAGGCCATTTTGGTGAAATAAGGTGCCCCTTGGCTGAGGTACTACAGGCAGAAAACAAGGATGATGTTGACAGGGACTTCTTCACCCTCTTGTCAGAGATGGTTAACGTTGTGGTAGATCAGTGCGACACCGAGATGCTGACTGACCTACTGAAAGGAGAAAAAAAGGTGTACGGAGTGATGGAGATCGTCAACCCCTTTCCATTACGTATACAGAAGCATGATCCACTCCTGGATATGACACAGGAGAGCCGGGCACTCTACGAAACATTCGTCTGTAAAAATTTCGACGAGATTTTGGAGATCGCCCTCATGACAAGGGGTCAGGCAGCTGCCAGCAGGTTTGTATTAAAAGAAAACATAGAAAACAATGTCTTGCATAGGTAGGTGGTTGATATGACAAACGCTTTATTTGTCCTGCTTGCAACTACAGGTGGGCCCAAGAGCGAAAATTTCGCTTAACAAGCACGAAAGCCCATGGGGTAAAGACAAGGCGGGCCAAGTTTCATCGGCTTGCCAACTCCTTGGCTCATCCCAAGACCTTCACTTCGGCTGCCACATCATATGGTAATGAATACAGCAAGCCCATTTCTCTGGAGCAAGGGTGTAGAAAGCTGTTCCCCCTACTTTAATTCTGTCAGCAGGCGTGACAATTTTTTTTGTTCAAAACCAGGCAGAGCAACCAAGGGCAAGGCACGGGCAGTGTTGGCGAGAGCTCTTGGAAAACCGGTGCACCAGGTCGTGTTTTTGGTCCTGAATTTGTGAATCAAACAGCTAATTCAAAACAAATTTGTGCAGGTTGGACTCGTGATCCACCCGGATCAACAATGGCTGAGCTGCAGTCCAGACGGCATTCTGTGCTGCGACGATGGGTACCGCCTAGTGGAAGTGAAGTGCCCATACTCTCTTCGAGATTCAAAGTTAATTGACTATCACAAAGAGACGAGCTTTGTGAAATACGTCAAGTATGTAGATGAACACCTCGTCCTGAAAAAGAGCCACAGTTACTACACTCAGGTTATGGTCATGATGTATATCTTGAATGTAGTTGAAACATATCTTTTTGTGTATTCAAAGAAACAGCACATCATTGTCACAGTGCCCCGGGACGAGCAGTTCCTTGCCGAGTATGTCCCGAAACTAGAGAATTTCTACTTTCGGTACATGCTCAAAGCATTCCAGAGAAGTATCTAGCGACATTTGGGTGGTAACGCTGCAGTAACCAGATTTATATAGCGACAGCAACTGAGGTAAAAATTAGATGCTTAAAACCATGGGCCATCAATTACATTTAACATTAAAGAGACACTGACACTCACCCCCCTTTTTTTTGTCCTGCCAGGCAATTTATTACGACGTCAGACTACCCAATCATTATTTTGCTACAGTGTCACATATATTTTTAATAAAGTCAAGTAGTGCCACGGCTCGAAATCGGGACTGGACTGGGGAGGAAAAGGAAATATAGAGGTGGAGAAACATACCAAAAGTCATGTGACTGTGGAACTTTTTTTTCTTCTTTCAATTGCCGTATTTGCAGTTTTTGAGAAGTCACAACAAATGGGTATCACATTTTGTGTCCATTTTTAGTATTAAGTGTGTGCCTTCGGTGACCCATGACTGGTTACCTTTGGTGGTTGTGTCTAAACCATAGAAAACGGCACCTAACCACGGAAAAGAGAGTGAGCGCAACTGAAACCAGCCGGTTCTCAATCTGCGGTTTTCGGGCGGAAAGAAAACGAATTTCAAGTTGCACATTGTGTTCTGGGTAGTTAGGCGAGGACGAGGTGTTCATCTACACACAAGAGAAGCAGAATTGTTTTATTTTTTATCAATCAAAAGGACAATTAAGTACTGTGATATACAATGTAGCGTTTGAAAAACTTTGTTTACTGTAAAAGCAACCAGGACAATAAATTCACTGAAAAAAGCTTTGTGCAATGTGTCATACAATACAGAACATCACTTTGGCAATCAAAGTAGGATGCAGAGAAATCAGATATACAGTGAACCCTCACTTGAGCAAACTTCAAGAAACCCAAGGAAATGGTTCACTAAACTGAATATATTCACTAGAATATGGAACAGCATACATCAAGTCACAAGTGTGAAATGCAATTTGTGGAGTCATGTACATTGATATATGCTAAGTAAATAAGAATTACGTTGCTGCTTTTTTCATTTAAAAAATATATATATATAATCTTTATATGCACCGGCACTCTTAAGGCGCATATGAAGTAACAAAGCTGTCCAGAGATAGTTTTATTTTTTTGTACTTCGTCAGGCACAGCTTGTTGCTGTGACAAACCCATACCACAACGGCATAGTTCACTGGCTTGAAATATCCTGTGCTTCACTTCACTAACATTTTTGCATAAAACGCATAGAAAAACCGCTGGGGATTTTTTCAAAGTTTGTAGTTCTGAAATATTTGTTAAACCGACGTTCACTCAAGTGGGAGTCTACTGTACAAAAATATCTGTCTGACAGGCTTAGATATTGCATTAACAAAATTAGATATTGCACTACTTCAAACAAGCCACATGGGAAGTAAGAACAAACCTCGAAGGACACAAGTAGAACAGCATTCTAGGTCGCAGAGTTATTTCGCAATAATTGGTGGCTGCAGATTCACGAGTACGCAGCACATGCGTACAATGTCCGTCATACTAGGAATAAGTTCGGTCGGGACTCTGCTATTAAGGATATTGAAAACTTTGACCCTCTGAATGGCCGTCTCGACATGAATTCGCACCTGTGCAACTTGATACGTCATCTCCATCTCCTCATTTGTGAACTGCAACTGGCCTTTCGAAAATGGGGGAAACACCATAACCCCATGCTTGTTTTCAACTGGCGCCTTGATTCCGGGAAAGCCTTTGTCGGCCAGCACATCTCCTGGTTCTACGCGTTCCAAAAACCCAGAGTCTATGGTTATGTAAGTGTCCGACGTCCGACCCCCATATGCATCCGAGATAAAGGTGGCAGTTCCATTGGGAAGAATGGCAATTAAGAACTTAACCGTGTGGCATCCTTTGTAATGTGAAAAGAGTGCCCGCTGTTGTTCTATTGTTGCAGGAGTTTCCGTCCTCACCTCGGTGCAGTCAATAATGTACCGGCACCTAGGATAGTGTGCTTTGAAGCACTCTGGCATCGTTGCCTGTACCGCGAAGAGAGATGGATGTGGAATCCAAGAACTTGTGGCAGAGCTCAGGTTCCTCAAAATGAAAAACAAGATGCGTCTCACTGTCGTCCTGTGCACACCAAAAAGCACGCCAATGCTCGTGAATGAAATGCCCAGCTTCAACTTCACCAGAAATATGATCAGTTTGTTTTCAATAGAGACATCAGTCTCCCTGACAACGATAGGACAAAACAAATGCAGTAGCAGAGCGAAAACATTTGTGCTCACCGAGCAGAGCTCTTCAAGAGCACCAACCTTCCCCACAAGAGAATCGCGCCCAGCAAAAATGCAGGTATGGCTGTCAGGTCCCACAGCTATTTCTGCACGTTCTGTTGATGCTTGGACAGCAACACTTTCAGTGACAGCATGGGACACCTGGGTAGATGCCTCACCATTCGATGCGACGGACAAAAACAAGCTGAAGGCTCCAACTCCGCCATCATTTTCGGTCTGTGTGAACTGTAAAGAAATATAATTTTCATTAATCTGCTGCATGTGCTATAGTTACAGGTTAAGAAAAGTTTTCGTGGGAAAGGAGAACACGGGAGGAGGAAGCAGACAATGCTGAAAGGAGACAGGGAAACCACCTCCTCTGTTCAGCATTCCGTCTGCTTCCACCTCTCCAGCCAGAAACCTTCTCTTAACCTGTCATTGACTTTACAACGTCAGTCATAATTTGGTAAAATCAATCAGGTGAATGCAGTATCGTAAGAAAGTTATAAGCTGGGCTAATTGGTGTAGGCTAGACATAATGTAGCTAAAAAAAACGTGTAACGACAAGGTTTAAGGAGAGGGCAAGCATGCTCATCTTGTTGAGACCAGTGCAAGCTTCCTCTACGGCGATGCCTTCATTTCGTTCATTTAATGGTCGCCCTTGTGACAAGGAATGTCGCAAAATCGTTGTGATGTACGTGCTTCTTCGTGGTGGCATGGCAACGCTATGGTCACACCACTGTCGATGCGATACGCTGCGTGAAATACTTGAGTGATGCCACCTCCATGCTGCGTCAGCGGACTCGGCCTGCTGGTATGGCGCCTTCAAAGCAATATCTATTTATCCGTGAAGCGGGTGCACTCGCCGAGTCTGGTCATTGTGATCAGTCGGTGGTAAATCAGGTGAGCAGTAATTGACTTGTCCTATCAATGGCGCACTTGATCCTGCCATAGACAAGATGATGTAGGAAATTACCAGCACCTCGCCTCGTGCGAGATAACAGAGGTACATTAGCCACCTTGTGACGATGCCGTCCCGTCCAAAGAGCAGCGTGGTCAAAACCAACGTTGCCGATGTCGCCATATAGACCTAGTCGCGGAGCAGACGACGCACTACCTCCGCAGGCTCTGCATCTCCCTGTTACAGCCCTTGGCCACTCTGACTAAGAAAAGTAGTAAACGCAATAGTGTCACCAAGGGTCAACGCTCGTAATTACGGTATGCATGGCCATAAGGAGGCCGATGACGTTGAGGGGTGTGACGAATGTCCCGAGACGCACCGTGCTCTTCGATGCCTGATTTTGAAGCTCAGCAGAATCAAACATTTACAACAAAAAATACAGGCATTCATTTGAAATATAAGCATGCGATTGTCATTAGCAGGCAGAGTTGATCATGTTTAACTTATTTCTGAACACGATAAGTATATTTTTGTTTTTATTCACTACCGCCCTAAAGGGACCATGAAGGAAGTTTCGAAGTTTTATTCGACGATTGAAATGGATGTCAGGCACGTCTCAGATACTGTTGACCAAGTTCTAGCTCGAACAGAAGTTTGGGTGCCGCACCAATCGAGCTAACAGGCGCGGTAATAATAGCGCCGGGAACGATGCCTGAGTCCCCACCGAGGCGGCGGCAGAAAGGTGAACTAAAGTGCGCCGTCGAAGCGTGACGACAACGGGCTCCTCGTCTGGCGATTGGTTCAAACGATAGACGCGCTCTTAGTTTCGATTTCGGTGGTGAGATGTGATGAAAAATTTTTATTTGAACGTTGGATAATCTTTTTTTGAAGGGTTTTATACCGTGTATAAAAGCATAATCTGAAGCGATCCCTCCGTTTGTCACTGGTTGAACGCACCCCGTACTGCTACCTCGGGCGCGTAACAAGCATCGAGCAACCATGGACACAAAAAAAAAGAAGAAAAAGGTACGAGCGCCGGGGGCGGCGACTTTTGGTTTTGGTTTCGTGCGTCGTCTCGTGTTCGCTTTGCAAACTGGTGTCACCAATCATGCTGCGTTAATGTGCAGTAGTAGGTTGCGCGAAAGGTCGGCTAAAGACGTGCGGTCGATCGGGCGACGTCGTCGTCCATTTCTACCGGGTTTTCTTCACAGACCGCCGTGCAGTAGAGCGAACCACGGGAACCACACTGAGTGTGCACTAAATCCTACCGATGCCGACAGTGCTCCCTGACGTCACTTCTCTTTCCAGAGGCGAAAAAGGGAAGGAATCTGAATGTTTGTTTCGGTTTCGCAAATTTATTTGCAGGTACAGAAATAAGAGTCGCAACGTTGTAGAAAAAATTGTGTGGCATCCTTGGACCCCAATGCTTCCGAAACACCTTCTTTAAAAAAAATTAAATTGCCTTCATGGTCCCTATAAGGACCCAAGGCTAGCACGCGCATTACACTGAATGATATTAAGAGAAAAAAGAAAGGGGATTCAAGAAAACATATCTTCCAACTTGACTCACAGCGTTAACACTCCACGCGGCGTCTCCCTCTGACAGTGGCGGTTCAGCAGAGACCTCCGGACCGTCTTCAGTGGCCGAGTTCCCAGCTGCTGTAGTCGAGAGCCCAGCTAGTTCCCCCCTTGAAGCTGCAGGTTGTGAGGAAACACCTGAGTTCCCCAGCTGGGTGTATCTCAAAACGTCCCATTCGCATTTGAACCATGCGCATTTCGTCCCATTCTCATTTGGTCCTTCTCGTTTGAACCTTCTCATAATATCCGAATCAGGTTTTTCTCAAATAGGCCCATTCTCATTTTGCCCGTTATCTGAAAACGTCCCATTCGCATTTGAACCTTGCGGATTTCGTCCTATTCTCACCTGGTCCGCCTCGTTTGAACCTTCTCATATGGTCCGAATCAGTATTTTCGCAACTGGGCCCCTTCTCTTTTTGCCCGCCATCTGAAAACGCACCATTCGCATTTGAACCTTACGTATTTAGTCCTATTCTCACTTCGTCCGCCTCGGTGGAATATTGTCATAAGATCCGAATCGGTTTTTCGCAACTGGGCCCATTCTCATATTGCCCGTGCGCGAACGGGCAATATGAAGCTTTGTCGAATTCATTTTTCTGCATTCGAAGAAAGGGATACCATCTTTTACGGACGAACAACTTGGTTTTATTTTTCACACATTTTCACATTCGTACAACGAGTCAACGGCAACATTTTCGCGCGTTTATTTTTCCGGCTAAAGCTCTGAACAATGCTTACAGCCCAGAAAAAGCTTGAGCCAAGTTTAGAAATTGAAAAAGCGAAATGGCGCCGCTGTTGAAACGGCCTTCAAGCTCCGCCAGTTTTCTGTCTTTATTGGCCCACTTGCGGCCTTGCGCACGTACGGCTCCCCCGTTTGCAACTTGAAGCAAGAGGACTCTTGTTTGGGCCTCGTCTCTCTTGATTAAATCAATGAACGCGAAGGGATTCGGGTGCGCTTTTCCTGACATGCCTTTGATTTTTCGATGCCATGCCTCCATGTGGTTGTTGGTTCTGGGTCCCCTGTTTCCATGGTGGTTCCACTGTTCGAGTTGGAAAATGCCACTTATCCACGTCGCGTCGAAGTAATCGAGTACAGCAGGTAGCTCCGGTATACCGAGCAATAGACCCTCCTGATGCAGAAACGCCCAGGCGCGAGGGATATCACAAGGCGGAACAAAGGAAAGTGCCACGAGCTTACGAATCAGAGCCCTTACTTGGTTATCACTGGAATATGCACTTTGGAGCCCAGCCCTCTGAACGGAAGCCCATACTCTTTGCGCAAAGTGAAAATGGCACCCGCGATGAGCAGCTTGAGGAAACACGTCGCGCAGACCACCAATAAGCGCCTGCTCAAAATCCGTCATGAAAATATCAGGGGTCGAGAATGAAATCCCAGCCGATATGAATGCAGCTTTGAGCCCTTGAAAAGCACGGACATAGGTTTGTCGTGACCGACCCGACAACAGGAAGTAAACCGCTGCGCTATGCACGCCGTCGGTTACAACATGCAGGGTTACAAGTTGGTCATAGATGTGCGGTACAACAAAAAACGTCCCATCCGCAAAAATAATTTTGGCTGACGACAGCCGCTGCATTCCATCTCGTGTAGCGAAGGCAAGTATGCAAGACGAGGGATCACTGCGGTCGTCGACGACCAGGAACGGCTCTGCGCTTTCTGTCTTTTTGTGGGCGTCGTTGAGTTGCAGAGTGGAGGCTGATGATGGAAGCGGTGGCTGCGCTGAACGCCTTTCCCGATACATCGTATCCTTGAGGGTGGCAAACGTGGGTACTTCTGCTGCGACTTCATCTGGCACCTAGAATAAATTTAGTGATTTGGTTCAGCTAACTTTGAATAATACTTCTTTATACGCGATAGATGTAATAATGTAAAACCTACTGCAGAACAAGTTCGGAGAAGTTCCTCTTGAAACAACCTTGGCACGGGCGTATTGGGGTTGGCTGCTGCTGCCTTTTTCAGTGCCACGCGCAGCTGGTCCTTCACAAGCGTCGCCTCGTCTGGTGCATGGTTATGATCGTCTATAAGTAAATAGGAACGTGAATGGTCAATGACACTTTAACTGCCTTTAGGCTTGTACTAAGTGGTGCTGATAAGAGTAAGTAAGGAACGAAAACAAATAGCGATTTCTATCATGCTGAAACAGACCGTCAAAGGCAAATCGAATATAGCAACTTACGTGATCTGCTTTTCACGTTGTCTTCTTCGGTCAATATCGAAGCCACACATCCTGATGAAGTGTAACGGCAACAACGCCACGCGATCGTTCCGTTTGCATTCTGTCGTCGTTTGTAATACTTGTAGCCTTCAAGGTGAAGACACAATTTCTTTTTTTGCGTTTCGCTTAGAACAAACTTGTCCATCTTCCCTGACTGACGTCTCGCTGTCGAGTGAAGCGACGATTCGATCATGGAATTCCGGGTGCAAGTTGACGGTTCAGCGTTTTATGACTCAGCTCCCACCACCCACGGCCCACCCCGGACAACAAAAGAACTGGATTCACAGTCCCCACTTTCTCTCGACCTATGTTGTTCTCCCATCCGGCGTTCCCCACTCCCCCCCCCCTCACACACACACACTTCTCACCCCCCAAAAATACAAACACTATAGATAACGTAATACGTTTGTACAATGTCGCCTGCTTCTCTTTCTCTAAACGAACACAAAGAAAAGAAAGAAAACAATGGACACTTTGCTTGGAAACTCTGTTTCCAAGCAAAGTGCGACCTCAAAGAAAGTGACATTTCGGACTGTGATCTGTCTGCGATAAGTAGTTGGTCTGTTGTTTAGTCAGGCAGTAGCTTTTGTCCACGACCACGACCCACGGCTAAAATCATTGGCAGAGAGATTAAGCCAATAGCGTGGCACACACACAACAGGAAATATTAGTGAATTTATGAATATATATTACCCCAAAAAACAAAACAAATTTGGAGTAGAAAGAGTCAAATGTGCCGTGTCAAAGCAAGATATTTTTTTAGAATGGTTGTTTTGAAAGGGGCCCAGGGAGAAGGGCGAAAAGAGAACGGGCTCAAATGAGGGAGGTTGAAATACGAAGGACGAAATGGGAAAGGGCCAAATGCGACAGGTCAAAGCGAGAAGGTCTTTTTGAGAATGGTTGTTTTGAGAAGGGCCAAGTGAGAAGGGCGAAACGAGAACGGGCTCAAATGAGAGGGGTTGAAATACGAAGGACGAAACGGGAAAGGGCCAAATGCGACAGGTCAAAGCGAGAAGGTCCTTTTGAGAATGGTTGTTTTGAGAAGGGCCAAGTGAGAAGGGCGAAACGAGAACGGGCTCAAATGATAACCACCCCCCCAGCTCCTCCTGTTTTGCCAGCTATAAGTCGAAATAGAAACAATATTTTACAATGGTACGCAAACAACTACAAACCAACGAACAAAAGTTTGTTCTGTGTATCATGACTCACCTGAATGATATTGAGTTCAGTTTTATTTTCTATACTTTTGTGTTGGCTTCACTAGACCACCCGGAAAGAAGCTACGCTTCATGCATGCTCAGCCATGTCAAATTAGGTGGTCAAATTAGTTGCAACCTCTAACTAATCATTTCTAGGCGAGACAGTCTTGTTACAATTAGGGGTGCTGCAAATTTTTTTAACCGAAGGTTGGTCGATCAAACTAAGCAGTGAGAAAACGCATATGAATGAAAATATTGCCTTGAAGCTTCACTAAAATGCTCTCAGGTGGCGTCTCCGTACACCTCAAAAACCTTTTTCTGTTTGTGACGGATGCCGTAGGTAATTGACTTGTTTTAGTTTCGCCAGATCGCCTTAAGGCTCGTCAGGACTTAACCATTTAGCCGCCCCTGGTCGTTTGGATCTGATGAGCATCGTACAGCAACCCGAACATGTAATCACTGCTGCATGATGAGTGTTGAACCCCCCAGGCTAACAGTCATACTCCACCTACAAACATTGCTCCTCTACAGTGGGAAGATGAGTTGCACCTATTTAATGGCTGACGAACTTCACGTAAAAATACCGCCCTGACACTTTTCTAAACATGAACCCCTGACAACGTTATTTGAAATTGGAACTGTAGAGCACATACTTCAGTGGCAACAATACTTTGCACACATGCACTTGAAAGAAATTGAAAATCATCGAACTGTACGATTTTAATTTCCAGAGAAACAAGAAATCTTCGAATTTTTCAAACTTCCAGTCCACAAAAGTTTGAAGACTTTGAACCCAAACTTCTTGAAACATAATAAACACAATGTCCCCCCCCCCCCCCCCAAAAAAAAAAAAAAAAGACGAGAAATTTTGCAAGCATCGAAATTTGCAAATTCGAAACTCGGTGGTGTCCGAAAATTGCTACCATTTCGAATTCAAAGCTCAGTGAGAAATTAAACAAAACAAAAATTAATAGAATCTTTTTAATTTAAATTTTACTGAGATTTGGAAATCTTGAAACCCTCTGGACTGGAACCTCGGGTGGTTTGCGAGTCGTCGAGAGATGAGGCGTAACAAAACGTTTGCGCTTCACGCGTTACGGGGGTTTGGATTTGTCGCGCCAAGTAGATTTTTCACACTTACCGTGCATATCTTTGCAGTTGTGTCTCCGTGGTCACATTGCATCTCGCCTTGTACGACGAAGGGAAGATCGTGGGGATGTAAGCGGGGTGCTGAGCGATGGAGCCTTTTTGTTTCCTACGAAGTGGCAGCTGCAAATCCTGGCCTGCCCATTCGCGGGTTCCCAGGAGTCTCCGTCTCCGCTGTACACAAAAATGCAGTGTCTAACTGTGCCAGCGAGAAACAATTCTGTATCATGGAGAGCAAACAAAAACCGAGAAGCGACAAAAAAAAAAAAAAAAGGTTTCCTTACGTTGCGCGTTGCACCGCTGCAACCCATTTCCGTCGACGCTCTGCCTCGTACGACTTTGCTGGAAAGCGGTAAAACTCTACCACTGAAAGCTTCCCAGCTGTGTTTCCGTAGCTGTTGTGGCAATCGTAAACACAGCAATAAACAGAAGTGCGCTTTTTCGACTGCGTTGTTGCGGACGAAATAACGAAAGCAGCCGGTTACGCCTGCACTTTACGCCTGGCAAGCCTAACGCGAAAGCAGTCGGGAAGGGCGGTAACATACCAATAGTTTTTATTTCGTCGGACAGATGGCGCCACGGGTTTTTTCAAAACACCAGCGCCCGGAGCGCATTGAAAAAAAACAGCAAGGATATCAAGCTGGGCAAGCTGGTTTAGCTGGTTTTTAAGCTGTTTCAAGCTGGTTCGAGCTGGTCTAGGTAATAATCAAGCTGGTTCAAGCTGGTTCAAGCTGGTTCAAGCTGGCACTACAGCTGGGCAAGCTGGTTCGAGCTGGGACTGAAGTTGGTTCAAGCTTGGCAAGCTGGTTCAAGCTGGTTTGAGCTGGCACTACAGCTGGGCAAGTTGGTTCGAGCTGGTACTGAAGCTGGTTCAAGCTTGGCAAGCTGGTTCAAGCTGGTTCAAGCTGGTTCGAGCTGGCATTGCAGATGGGCAAGCTGGTACTTGAGCTGGTTCAAGCTGGTCATGCTGGTTCAAACTGGTTCTGAATCTTCCCCAAGCTGGTTCAAGCTGGTCTTGCTGGGAGCGCGCACGCCAAGGTCGGCGAAAGCTTGTCGAACTGGCATTGCCGGGAGCGCGCGCCAAGGTCGGCTGGGGTGGGGACGATGCCACGTCCTGTTCTTTGTCCTCTCGTTTTCGGTAGACGACCGGGCGCTTCAGGCACGCTGCCAGCTTCCTTTGTGTGCGAGAAAAGAGAGAGAGAGTGAGCTGTAGTAACGAAGAATTTGAGACACGTTTGGCT
This sequence comes from Ixodes scapularis, assembly GCF_016920785.2. Lineage (NCBI taxonomy): Eukaryota > Metazoa > Arthropoda > Arachnida > Ixodida > Ixodidae > Ixodes > Ixodes scapularis. The sequence goes on along the minus strand of NW_024609868.1, from coordinate 168,767,320 downwards.
ATCTTGGGCACATTTTCGAAGGGAAGGCTGTGTGCGTGTTGTTTGGCGACTACTTGAACGGCGGTGCAAGTGAAGCGGGATATAAGGAGACAGCGAGCGCCAGTCCGTTCAGCGCGGGAAGTCGGGTGCCCCGACTGACGCGTCGTTTTGTGTCTTCGAACATGTGAGTGCTCGTGAATGACGGTGGTGCCGAGGAGTTTCGCTAATGCCATCGAAGCCACACGGATTTCCTCGCCTCTGCCGACTACGCAAGAGGACGCTTCGTCCTCATTACGAGCGGGACCCAGGTTCGCTTCTCTCATCCGCGTAGTATTTTTTCTATTGTTATTGCTTGTTTTCGGCGTGTGCCTAGTATTTTTCATGTCGAGAGATAAGCAATCTAGTCTTAATAGCATTGTTTGTTTTGCACAAAGAACTACTATCTGTGCGCCGGTTAGTACTGGGTCAGCGCAGTGGATGTGTAGCCTCTGAGCTCATGCGAGCAGGCCGCGAATACGAAAATTATAAATTAGATGCCGAGCTGGCTTTTCTAAAGCGTTTGGCTTGTTTATCTTGTGTATTCATTTAAACTGGTTAAAATGGTGGGGAAGTACACCAGCCTAACCAGCATGGGCAGTTCACCCAGCATGACCCAGCATCCAACCAGCTCGACCAGCACGGCAAGCTGGGCATGCTGGAGCAATAACCTAGCATGAAGCTGGGATGGTGGGACCAGCATGAAGCTGGGATGTTGGGACCAACATGAAGCTGGGATGCTGGGACCAGCTCGTGCTGGGACCAGCACGGCAAGCTGAGCGTGCTGGAGCAATAACCCAGCATGAAGCTGGGATGCTGGGACCAGCTTGTGCTGGTTTTTTCAATAGGGCGTTGATCTTTCTCAGTAATTTCATACCTTTTAAAGCATTTTGAACGGCTCAGGGGATGAATCTCTTAGTAATAAGTAAACGCTGATGTCGTAATTTGTGGACAGCCAATAAAACAAGCCGCTGCAGGGCGCCTTCGAGCCATGTGTTTGCTTGCCCGCACCGCACGTCGTAGCGAGCTTTTATTTCGTAGATTTTTTTTTGTTCTTTTTCATTTGTGGTATTTTCGCGCGGCTGCAATTGTCGTCTTTGACTAATCTCTGTAGAGCGGGTATTCACTAAGCTGGAAGCGATGCTTCACGGGCAGAGAAATCGCTTTTCGATCAACTTGAGTGAGGTCAAAGCCGCATCTTGTGGCTGGTGTTAAGTGTACGCAGCTCCGCCATGGCGACCTTGAAAACTTCTAGCGCTCATCCCAGCGCGCAACCTGGCGGGCGGTTTTTCCAGGAATGGTAGTATATATTAAACAGCGAAGTAAAGGATTGCTTTTCTTGTTAATTTGACTTACCCTCCTCCGTTATAGCTAAAATTCTAAACTCTAAATATACGATCTTTCCGTCGTATTACCAGGCTTTTCAGTCCTTCCCCCAGAGCGCAATGGCTCTCGGGGTGGAGACAACAAGATATTGCAGACGAAATTCATATTGACCACACTACGATGGGAGCTACGGTTCAGACCTGCGTTCCAACATGATATTCGCAAATAGATCGATTGCGCCGTAATCCCTTAAGCGGTTCTAATATAGATAACATCCCCCGCACTAGCGAAACTATGTTTTTGAATCCCACGGATACCGCGGAAGTATTCTCGGTGTTTATGAATATGAAAAACAGCCGTAGTCGTGACTGTGATGACCTCTTAATCAAACCCGTTAAATTTGTACTAGATTTGATATTACCATGAATACTTATTTGTATAATCTCATATTATCATCTAGTGTATTTCCTAAAAGCATGCAAGTGGCTAAAGTTTCTGTCCTCTATAAAGGCGGTGATAAAAATGGCATGAGTAATTACCGCCCCATATCTATTCTTCCTGTATTTTCGAAACCAATAGAAAATATATTCTCGACTATTAACCTTTTTTAAAAAATATTTTGTGTTGACGGACTCGCAATTCGGCTTCAGAAGGTAAAGGCCTACAGAAACTGCTTTATTAGTACAAAAAGAGACAATATTAGAAAATTTCGAGAGTAAACTCTTAACATTGGGGATTTTTGTGGATTTCAGTAGAGCATTAGACCGGATAAATCACAGAACTCTTCTTGATAAATTAGACGGTTATGGTATTCGAGGAGTTCCCCCCATTAGCACTCATTTCATCCTATTCACAGTACCGTTCCCAATACGTTCAAATTAATAATAACAGATATTCTATGCAGCGCATTAGTTCCAAGGTCCCTCTGGGAAGTATTTTAGGCCCACTATTGTTTATCACTTATGTTAATGATATTGTAAATATTGAAACGTCAGCTAAATTTATTATATACGCGGATGACACAGGCATATTATTTTCTGATTCTAGAGAAGGTGTGCTCACTTTCAAAGCGAATTATTTTTTAAATAAATTAAAATCATGGGTAGTTATGAATTCCCTTGCTATTAACATATCAAAAACAAAGACAGTTTTATTTCAGTGCCCAAGACCACGCATTAGGTTGTCACGCGATTTGTTTTTGGGGGATTGTGCGATAGAGTGCGTTTATAGTATAAAGACGTTGGGAGTAATATTTTCTTGTCACATGTCCTGGACAATCATGTTACCTATATTCATAAAACGCTATGCAAAGTTGTCGGAATAATGAATACATTCAGACACATACTTCCGGTGAATATTAAAACATTAATTTACAATGCGTTGTTTTACCCTGTGCTCTGCTACTCCCACCTGTTATGCGGTTCGACTACAAAGGGCAACATTGACAAATTACGCCTATTACAGAAAACGGCACTCAGGATAATCAAAAATGTTCCACGTGACTATCATTCCCTTCCTCTTTTTGAAAAACAGATTTTCTTTGATATAACCAATTTGTATGCACATAGACTGATAGCTAATTATCAACGATCCGTAAGGGAAAATAATGCCGTTTCTTTAGATCTTGGTAATCTAGAAGCAAACGAGTCTGTGTACCCATCGCGGCGTAGGCCCCCTGGCGTATTCCCTTTTCAAGGACAAATTTTGGTTTACAAAGATATCGCCACCAATTACCACTTTTATTAAGCACCCTGTTTTCCCGTGATATTGAAATGCACTCTGTTAGTCATTGTTCCATTCGAGAAGCTTTGTAATAAGTAACCACCACTTTTTGTATACTGTTGATTGCGAAGTTGAATTCTTTGTTTTTTTTTGTGTTTATCCTCTGTATAGGTGTCTGCAAATGTATGTGTGCGCATATTCGTTCTTTTTTGTCTGTATGTGCCAGTGCCGCTCTTACCTTGTTCTGGGGCGCTGCGACTCGTCAAGCTGCAGGCCTGCAGCTTTTTTCCAGCTCCCCTGTCACAAATGTACTGTGTGTGGCAAAATAAACGAATTTGAATTTGAAGCTCTCTAATGTAGAGCGGATTGCCAACCTTCGACCCCCCGCCCCCTCCGATCACAGCCTTACTAGCGGCATCCAGGATATTCGCCGCCCTGATTTCGCCGTGTACACATCTCTCCTGTATTCTTTGCAGTCGCTACCACCTGGAAAGGCGATTCTCATCCCTGCAAGCCCAGCACGCGCCAACTGCTCTTTGACCTCATTACTGTTGCATCAGCAGCACGCCGAGGAAGTAATCACCAAGACCATCCACACGTCACCACCGCCAGAGGAAGCACGTGACCAACAAGACAAAAGCCGTCAACGGAAGCACCCCAGCGGGATTCGCAACCCCGATTCCGCCGTGTACACATCCGTCCTGTATTCTTGCAGGTAGGCCCAAAAGCCACTAGGGTAGTCCGTTTCTATTTTTGTTTGTTGCGAATCCCAGCTCTGCTTTGTGTTTTTGTTGGTCATTAGTCGCAGTGTTTTGGGGAATGGGTACCGACATTGTGATTTACCGGGCACGGATCGGTTAGTTCCTCTCTAACAAAAGAAAACGAACCTTATATTCCGCAAAGATGCACTTTCTGAACGTGTCTGCCATATGGCTGCCTGAATCCCTGAGGCTGTTCACGATAGCAACCGTCATGTTTCTTTTGCTGGCAACCGCAGGAGACGTTAAAATGAACCCAGGCCCCGCTACGAATGCTGAAAATATAGACAGACTTCAAAACGCGATAGACAGTCTGATCGCGAACTCAAACCAAAATCAAGAAACGAATGCTATGAAACTTGACCAGATAACAACGGCATCACTGCCCTGGGTGCACGGGTGACGAACTTTGAAAAACAAGTGCAAGAAGTCGCGAGTTTGAAGGAAAACTAACACTGTTAAAGAAACCGTGGCCTCAGTTCAACGTGATACTTTAGCCTAACGTGAACAAGTCGAGGCACTTGGTGACACGATAGATGACTTTGAAAATCGAATGCGAAAAAATAACATCTTCAAAGGTCTTCCGGAAACAGAAAATAAAAATTGGGACGTCACAGAAAGGATTGTAACTCACTTTGTGAAGGATCACCTCGCAATCGACTTGGGCACCATAGAAAGGGCACATCGTCTGGGCCGAAAACAAATTGGAATAAATCTCCCAATCATTGTCAAGTTCCTTAGTTTTAAAAGCAAGCACGAATTTCTTCAAACCGTCTTCAAACTGAAGAATGTGGTAGCACCCAAGGTTCAAATATCCGAAGACGTTGCACGTAGGGTTCAATTTGCAAGAAAAAAGCTGTGGGATTTTGCCTCCCAATTCAAAGAATGCAACACCCGCTAGAAGATAATTTTTTAGAAATTGTATTTTAACGACTAGACCTATGTTCATGACCACGCTAGTGGATCGGTGGTTTCTGTTCGTGGCCCCAAAGAAAACACGATGCCACAAGAATGACATAATAAAAGAAAGCTTTTCTATCGCACAGCCACTGTCGCCAACTTTTCATTTTTTATCCTAAATGTTCGTAGCATCTTCTCAAAGCATGATGGATTTGAGTGTATTACGTCTTCCAGCGAACCCGACATAATTCTCGGCACCGAAACTTGACTAACGTCTGATTTAAGCAACTCTGAACTTTTACTAAGCAAACGGTATGTTATTTATCGCAACGACCGTAAAACCGAAGAGGTGGCGGTGTTCTCTTTGCCGCCAAAAAAAATGCAATTTTTGCACAAAAATACAAATAAGTTCTAACCTCGAACTTTAATGGATTCGGGTGCAGTTGGATTTTTGTTCAGTGATCATAGGTGTTTGTTATCGTCCTCCCCATATATACAGACCAAACCGATTTCAATGACTCGCTGCACAATTGCCTTGGTGATTTAATGGTAAATTTTCGTAACCACCAGATGGTTCTCGGTGATGATTTTAATTACCCTTGTATAGATTGGGCAACATTAAAACCTATTTTGAATTGTAATAATCCTAGCCAATGCCGCCATTTTTTTATCTCTCTTGGAAACGTACGCGCTCCATCAGATTATAACGTCGGCGACTCGCGACCTAGCCATCTTAGATCTGTTTATTATCTCGAGCGCAGAATGTGTAACATCATTCGCTATTATGGAAAGCATTAGTGATCATTCTATTGTAAATATCGAAACGATATTTCGCTCAAGACGCTCTAAAAAGATAAAGAAACCGATATTCGCCTACTCGCGCATGGATATCGTAAGTTTATTATCAGCCATGGACGAATTTGAACGTGAATTTGCTGCCTCATGCACGGAGCGTTCAACCAGTGAAAATTGGCTTATCGTAAAAAACAAAACAAAAAACATTTAGTGAAATTCTTTGAGCTTTCGTCCCTCGATTCACGGTGGCAACCGAGGACTTGTCACCGTGGTTTACAAATAGCTTAAGGCGCAAACTAAACAAGAAAAAAAGATTATTCTCTAAGGCTAAACAAACGGATAATTCTGTTCACTGGACATCTTACAGAACGTTCTCAAAACAACGTGAAATAAATGGAAAAAATTCTACTTTTTTCTGTGGCTTTTCCCGGCATGCTTTCATCTGATCGCCAGAAATTTTCGAAAATTCTTAACCCTAAATCGAACAGAAATCACCCCACAATTACGAATCAGCAGAACGAAAAGATAAGTGATGTTGATGCTGCTAATTTGCTAAACACATTTTCCTCTAGGGTGTTTACCCAGGAAGCACACCCATTACCCCAATACGCTATTGCAAATAGGTATCCACCTATGCTGCCCATCTTGTTTAATCAGAACGGCATTCTCAAAGTAATAGAAAACCTGCCCACGAGCAGTGCACCCGGTGATGATGAAATTCCTGCTAAGTTTCTAAAAATAATCAAGCATGCAGCTTCAAATATCTTTTGCGAACTATTCCAACAATTTCTTAACTCCGGCTCAGTCCCATTTGACTGGCGCTACGCCAAAGTCATGCCGATCTTTAAATTAGGAGACCATTCCGATCCTACGAACTATCGCCCCATTTCCCTTAGCAGCGTGCCATGCAAACTCATGGAACATGTTTTGTATACCCATATCATATCTCACCTAGACGTACAAGTGTAACTTCTTTTTTTTTAATCAACATGGTTTCCTAAAAGGTCACTCGTGCACTAGTCAACTTTCGGAATTTGTTACGGATCTTTTCTTCAATACTCATCTTACTGCTCAGACCGATATCATCTTTATTGACTTCGGTAAAGCATTCGATACTGTTGCTCATAATCAACTTCTTCTCAATCTTTCGCGTCTACAAATCGATCCTTTCGTCATTAACTGGATTTCATTTTTTTTTAGAACAGAAAACAAATAGTCAAAATTAACCACTCATCATCGCGTCCGTCCACTGTTGCATCCGGCGTCCCCCAGGGTAGCGTCTCTGCCCTTCGTTGTTTTTAATATACATAAATGACCTTCCTTCTTCCATAAACACCACAATGAGGCTCTTCGCCGACGACTGCGTTATTTACCGAACAATCATTACAAGTAACGATTCAACTCTACTTCGAGACGATTTTTTTATTCATGCATGATTTTATTACGTAAAATGAATGCGCAGATTGAAAGTCGGATGTGGTTCCGAAATTTCCGGATGCGGTTCGGATGCGGATGATCGAACTGTTATCCGCGCAGGGCTCTATGACAGACAGGGTAGCCTATCGAAAGAAACTGCATGAAGCCCCTGCATCGCAAAGTACTTCGCGTCTAATCTAAACATTCAAAACTTGGAATCTATATATGTATCAATTTTGAATATTGACTAAAGCAGGTTGGAACAAGGTTGGAATTTATAAATAAACCACACTTCTTGTTGGGCTCCTATTGTCGGTTTGCATATCAATTAAGTTACATCACAACGTACATGAGGGGTTACGGTGGTCTGTGCTACATATGCCCAAAGCTAGACGTTTACAAGACAACGCCCCACCTTTTGAATCAGTACCTAAATTATCAAGAAGTATATAAATAGAAAATGGCGAAATCATTGCCAGGTTGCGGTAGCTCACCGCCATATTTTTCCCCCTGAAGCCGGAGTCACACTGCTTATATCATCATACGGAAAACAGTCTACGAACAGATTCAAACGCGAGTCACAACGAGATCTGAGTTTGGAATACGGCATAGAAACGGGGGGGGGGGGGGGGGGGGGGGAGTTCAAGGAGACACTTGGCACGCGGCACTTGAAGCACCGATATCATGGTGACTGACATCTGCAGACTGTCTTTCGTATAATGTATAAGCCCGGCTTAAAGGAACTTCTAGTTGAAGCAAACACCAAAATATGACCCGTAAAAATTGTGTAGTAGATATCAAAAGTACAAAAAAAAATGAGAGCCGTTTACAACTCCCTGTAACGCCAAATTAGAGGGCAGCTCTTGAGGAGGAGGAGGGAAAGCTACTGAGGGTCACGTGTTCTCGGGGAGGGGGTGGGTCACGTGACCTGGGGGAGGCGTCACGTGACCTGGGGGTATCACGTGACCTCGGAGAGGGGGGGTCACGCGACCTGGGGCCGCGCAGCGTTGGGCAGAAATACTCAAAAATGTATTTGGAAATACAAATACTGGAATACATTAAAATAGTAGCTAAAATACTGATACTAAAATACATCTGTAAAAATGTATCGCAATACGCATCGGAAATACATTTGAAATCGAGGCAAAAAGTATTTAGAAATACAGATACAGGAATACATTCCAGGGAAGGCAGAAATACAAATACAGAAATACTGATACTGCAATACATTTTTCAAATTTGCTGGAAACAAAACTGAGATGAAGCTTGAAGTTTGAAGTGGAAGTTTTTGATCACGAACTTCCTTTCCCGTAGGCTTCGCACTTTGCATTGAAGGTAGTGGTTTCGGACGACGAGAGGTTTTCAAGAGCCAAAAAAAAAGTTCCATCAAGGACTGACCGCGGTCCGTTCCCTGACATCTTGTCTGTCTGACGAGGGATGCGAAAATACTTCGACCTCTAAATAAATTATACGTCACCCTAAATCCCATGAATACGTCACCACGCCCTTGTCCAATAAGGACGCCCCTGTCAACAGTGATCATATGACGTCACGGTGAAATGAACTGGTATTCTTCAGCTGTAGGTGTGGCCTTGAACATTTAACTTTACCACGCTGCTGTATGAAAGGACAATACGTACTTTCGTTGTAGGTTACCTCGTGGAAGATAGTGCTGCCAGTGACATTTGAAATTTTTGAGAATGGTGGACCACCTGAAGCATCCTGGAACACATGTCTTATCTTCTGTTACAATAGACCCTTTCCGAAATTCAGTCTGGCCACATTGATCACTATCATC